>NW_003302551.1:19697438-19900308 GCF_000004255.2 Arabidopsis lyrata subsp. lyrata
TTCTGTTTTCTGTTCTGTGTTTTTCTTTCTCAAAGGGTCTCTTCTTGTCATATAGTATGGAGAGATATAAAGTTGCTTGCATCATCCTAACAAAACTGTAATGTTTTAATTAGGGGACAAAGAATATCTGCTTTACAAATTACATTATTGGGACAATCATTCTTTATTTTTAACAAACAAATACAATAACGAATTTTATAGTTAAGTTGCTTTCGTTCCAAATTAGATTCCTTATTTCATATTAATGTCAGTCTTTTGTTATCAAATGTTCATGTTTTGTCATTCTAAATTAGCCTTGCGATAAAATCATGTTTTAAAAATATATATATATGTATGCAGTACGAAGGTGCAACAAATGAAGGTGGCAAGTCTCCAACTATATGGGATCACTTCAGCCGCACGTATCCAGGTCTGTCCGATAGCAAAAATCTACGGACCGATTTGATTGACACTTCTATATCAACATGACCATATTTGTGAGTTGTGACTAATTAACGTGATTATTTTATAAAATCTTTGACTGCAGAAAGGACCAAAATGCATAATGCTGATGTAGCAATTGATTTTTATCATCGTTACAAGGTACTATCTAATATCTATAATCAAGCTATTTACTTGATCATACATGTATAATTAATTAATCTTATAATTTAAAACAAAAAAAAAAAAAATCAAATTTTCTTCTTAAATGAGTTATATCAAAAATCAGGTTATCTCTAAATAAACATCAAATTGAAAACAACTTTCGAAATAAGTCAATTTGCTTTCTTGAAAAGTTGGTACACTGAACCTGGAGTCTTGGATTTATATATAGATGTCATTTTTGTTTTGGTTATCAAGATTTATATATTTATTTATCTTTTGGTTAATTAATTTTTTTAATACGATAAAAACAAACAGGATGATATAAAATTGATGAAGGAACTAAACATGGACGCTTTCCGATTCTCAATCTCGTGGTCCCGATTAATTCCCAGTAAGTTTTACTCACTTTTTGTTGTTCTTTTCTATTCTTATAATTACACTTATATATACGAATTATTTATGTGGTGAATTTTTAATTATCTATAGGTGGAAAGCTAAAGGATGGAGTAAACAAAGAAGGTGTAAAATTCTACAAGGATCTCATAGACGAACTTCTTGCTAATGGTAAGATTATTAATTCACTAGCTAGTTAAGTTAAAGTTCTCTGATTAAATTAAAGGTGTGGTTATAACTCACATAAAACTAAACATGCAGACATACAACCTTCGATGACGCTCTATCATTGGGACCACCCACAATCTTTGGAGGACGAATATGGTGGCTTTCTAAGCCCTAAAATCGTGTAAGCCTAATTAACACATATATACTATTTCAAACACAAAAAGTATTGTTATTGTATCAATAATATACTGTTATTAATTTTTGTTTTTTTTTTAAAATAGAGATGATTTTCGAGACTTTGCAAGAATTTGTTTTGAAGAGTTTGGAGATAAAGTTAAGATGTGGACAACTATCAACGAACCTTACATTATGACTGTTGCGGGTTATGATCAAGGTAACAAGGCGGCTGGAAGATGCTCGAAATGGGTAAATGAAAAGTGTCAAGCTGGCGATTCGAGTACTGAGCCTTACATTGTTTCACACCACACTCTTCTTGCCCATGCCGCTGCAGTAGAAGAATTCCGAAAATGCAAAAAAACTTCGCAGGATGGCCAAATTGGGATAGTACTGTCACCAAGATGGTTCGAGCCTTACCATTCAGACTCAACTGACGATAAAGAAGCAGCTGAACGAGCCATTGCCTTTGAAATTGGATGGTAAGTTATCTAAGAAAAACAATCTAATGGTTTTGCTTCTATTCATCATCTATATCTATTTGTAATCTTAATTTTTATTCTATATGTGTATAGGCATCTTGATCCGGTCATTCACGGAGATTATCCAGAGGTTGTAAAAAAGTATGCGGGAAATAAATTACCTTCATTTACTGCAGAAGAGTCAAAGATGTTAAAAAATTCATCAGATTTTGTCGGCATAAATTACTATACGGCGCGCTTCGCTGCTCATCTTCATCACATAGACCCTGAAAAACCTCGGTTCAAGACTGACCACCATGTGGAATGGAAACGTAAGTAATGCTAATTACTAAAGATTGATCCATACGAATTTTAATTAAGCTGAGATAGTAAAACTAACCAAGGTTTATAAATTAAATTTTGAAACAGTGACTAATCACAGTGGTCACATCATCGGACCTGGGGTACGTATTCACTTATTTTTCATAACTATCAATTTCTAATGCGACATTCTAAGATATTTTAAATTTTGTATTATATATCCTCAGGAAGAAAGGGGCTTCTTATTTTCACACCCGGAAGGCTTACGGAAAGTTCTAAACTATATAAAAGACAAATACAATAACATGCCAGTCTACATCAAAGAAAATGGTAAGAAACCTTTTTTGTTAACTAGAAATTCAGAAAACTTTTTTTTGTATTTATTAACTACGAAATTTTTACTTTTTAGTACGTAAATCTCTTTAACTCTACCCTCTTAGCACTGACTTCAAACTTAATCGCTTTGAAAACGTTTTTTTTTTGTGCGTCTATATATTTATAAAATACGTTGATTACTGAATTACAGGAATTAATGACAACGACGACGGTACAAAACCAAGAGAAGAGATTGTTAAAGACACATTTAGGATTGAATACCATAAGACACATTTCGAAGAACTTCACAAAGCCATAGTGTTAGTTCTTGATCTTTTTCTGGTTTAGTCTTTGATCTTTCTGACAATATTTAGTGTAAGTTTCAATTTCAGTTGATTTTTTTTTAACTGATAGATAGATTATATAATGTTTACAGGGAAGATGGGTGTGACGTGAAAGGATACTACGCATGGTCATTGATGGACAATTTTGAATGGGAACATGGATACACTGCTAGATTTGGTCTGTACTATGTTGACTTTGTCAATGGTCTCAAACGTTATCCAAAAGATTCGGTCAAATGGTTTAAGCGGTTCCTTAAGAGATCGGTCGGAGTGACTAACGAAGAGGAGGTGAATGAGAAGTCACGTGCCGAGGGGAATAAGACTTTATACGAACAAAAGTGTTTCGAAGAATCGGCGGGTTTCTTTGTATCTTTCATGGCAACGAACCAGTCGAGGATAGAGGAGGAGAAGAATCGTTGCTCGTTTGATTTTCCTCGTAATCATTTTGGTGTTTTGCAAGGAATAGAGAACCCATCGTCATTTTATTAATTTTAAATCTCTCTTATGTTTTTGAATTCCTTATGGCTCAATATGTAGTTATTTTTTTTTTTGCCAATACTCAATATGTAGTTATTTATAATTTAGCTCGTGTTGTATATGAACATTTTCTTAAGGAAGATGAATGAATGGATCATATTTTCTTTTGGCTTTGTGATTTTGTAGATTTTTCATTTTCTTATGCTAATTATCTTATTTAATTATCTGACGTCAGCACAAATCACCACGGAATGCTGGAACCCTATCTGACATGTGTCTAATTGTGGCTTTCTTAAACATTTTAGCAGCCAAAAACGACGACACAAGCAATAGTCAGAGATCAAACTTGTACTAGCTAGCTTCTTTTTCTTTTTTCGTCAGCAACACTTATCGCTGGCATAAAACATAGGGGCAAAGTCAAAAACGTAACAACCAGTCCGAGGTAAGATAAAACTACTATAATTAACCTTAGATTATTATTTTTATTCCATTTAATGTTCGAATTATATAAACTTACTAGTTTTATTTTTCAGGAGATTATTGTTGTCTTCTGTAAATTAGAGCCAAACTCGTTGTCGCTCCAATTCACGAAGCAGACTGGTCTCTGAGTCGTGGTTAAATGTCTCTCTATCTCGTTCTAAGATGCGGACTCCAACGTGGCCAAAATCAACTTGGTCGTGTTTTAGACAGTTTGTTTTTTGTTTTTCTTCTTTAATTTGCAGTGTAGATGTACATAGAAAAAAAATAAAAACTCATTTTACGTTTGGCTTTTTGCGTTTTTGTAATTGAAATATTCATTTTTTTAAAATGAAAATTCATAAGATTGCCTGCTGATTTTTTTGACCAATCTACTGTTTGTACATGCCTCTCTCGGTGAATAGCTCTCGATCAATCACGCCTCATTTTGTTCCTTAAACATTTGATTGCTTTTAATTTGTTTTTGTTTTTTTATCTGTCAAGACAAGATTGTATCTAATTTGTTAACTCATAGAAACTCTATAATATACGATTTGAGGTCATCAATTTGGTTTTTTTTTTTTTTTTTTTTACAAGGTCATCAATTTGGATAAACCAAACCAAAAAGAATAATTAAAAATCGATTAAAATTATGAAATGAATTTTAATTTAGTTAAAACGACGGTTTTACATTCCTAAGAATTTGTATCAAACCAATCTATTGTACATTCGGTTTTATGTTTTATGTTGGTAAACAAAAAAAAAAACCCTAACCGAAACGGAATAACCAATCTATTTAGTTAGTGAGTGCAAACCGATTTGGATAATTGGTTAGGCACCAATAAACCGGTTTGGTTCAAGAGTTTCTCTTTAGACTTGTGAAGATGGGCAGTGAGACAAAAATTCCTAAGCAGCGTAGTCGTGTCTGACCATCTCTGAGAAGAGCTTATCAGCTCCGATTTCAGGAGTAAATCATTCATGCTTTTAATTTGACTATGCAGCAATGGAATTTGGATTAGTGGTGCTTTTTGCAGGTTTGATGAGACGAGTTTCACTGTGAATGGTGTTAAATACCAAGGAAGCTTGCTCTGTGTTGGGAATTTGCTAATGTCATGGAGCCCTCGTTACTTCTCCGCGGATATCTCTCTTCTCTTCAGCTTACTTATCCAGAATTGGTCGATAAAACTAATGATAGGTTTGACTAGATCCTCTTGCTTAATTTGTTCTATTCAAGTCTTTGGTCTGTTCTTATTGATTAACGCTCTCTTCTATCCAGAGAAATGCATGCTGCATCAACTTACAACATACTGAATGAGGAAAGCAGGATTGTGTACGTGGCTGCTGCATTGCTTCCTTATGGAGATACATCGTAAGAAACTCAACACCTCTGGAATATTGTAGAACAACCTTCGAACAACTCGAGTCGATCTTTATAGTTAGAACACCAACATGGTCTTGTCTACTGTATATGAAATGTTTCACACTCTTTATTTGTGAAACTTTTGCAAAAGAATCGAATTTTCCATGCTATCTTTACATGATAACCACATTGTTGCAATATCGAAACTTTCCTTAAAACTTTATCTTAATACAGAAGATATTTTCCTGCTTTTATTCCACTGGCTACATGAAAAGTCTCCAAGAACACACTGAGAACTCAGTAAAGAACCCAAACCACGAGCACGTTTGTGATTTAAATAAACATAAAAGATACTGAAAAAATGTTGAACTGAATTTTCTTCGATGCGCCATGCTTCTAACCATGGTGTTCTCTCCATGTCTATGCATGTTCAACTTATGTACTAAATAGCTAGTTAGACTTTCAACTTTAGCTTAACTGTTGAATTGATCTTTTTTTCTCTAAAAAAGATCATCCATCTTTTAGTGATACTCAGCTGAGAAGATCATTTGAGCCGGTAAAGTGATTAGATCTCAGCGAATACTCTTTAATGAGTTTGGAGAAGAAAGAATCCTCTCTCTGTAGCAGTTTTGCTGGTGAGTCAAACTCCGCGATTCGTCCTGCTCATAGAAAAGTGATTTAGACCTCATAATTTTCTGTGTGAAAAAACATGTATAGTGTTCTTACCATCACTCAGAACCAGAACAAGATCACTCTCGATCACTGTGTGGATTCTGTGTGCAATAGTCACCACTGTTCGATCTTTAAACTCTTGATTGATGATCTTTTGTATCACACCATCAGTTGCAGAATCAACTGAAGCAGTAGCTTCATCTAGCACCAGAATATTGCTTTTCTTCAACAACACCCTCCCAAGACAAACTAACTGTCTTTGCCCTACGCTCCAATTTTCTCCATTTTCAACCACTGTTACATAGATTCAAGAATCTTAGTTTTCATTGTCCAAAAGACATTAAATCAAAAAAAAAAAAAAAACTCCTCATAATGGTTTCAGAAAACTGACCTGTAGCATCCAGCTTCTCATCCTTTGCACGAATAACATCTCCCAATTGGCATTTATCAAGAGCCTAAGTATCACATTGTATTAGAATATTTGTCACAGTAAATCAGAGAAGAACTACAGAGAAAATTTTGCAGGTTTCATACCTCCCATATTTCGCGATCAGTGTACTGAGCAAGAGGGTCTAGATTCAATCTGATTGTTCCATCAAATAGTGCTGGATCTTGAGGAATAATCCCAAGCCTTGATCTCAGGTCATGTAGACCTATCTTGGTTATATCCACATTATCAATAACTATGGTTCCTTGACTTGGCTCTACAATCCTAAACAATGCCTGAATTAAAGTTGATTTGCCGCTTCCTGTTCTTCCTACAACTCCAATCTTTTTTCCTCCTGGAAACTCACAGTTGATGTTCTTCAAGACAGCTGGGAAATTTTCTGCATAACGGACCTGGAACAAAGACATCTCAGGATTAAGAATCTTTGATTACATCTGTTTCTGTGAACTTGACTCTGAGTTTCACAATCATATGCTCAAGAATAATGTTGTGACATCTAGTTTGTTGTTTACCTGTAGGTCTTTGAAGACGATTGATCCTGAATTTGGCCAGTTATCAAGAGGTCTGTGATCATCAATTACTAGAGGTGCTTCACTGGGGATTTTGGAGTACTGAAGAATTCTTTCTACGGAAATCATCTTGTTTTCTGCATTGCATATGTTCCATATCACTGTGGCTTGTAAAACATTCAGACTTAAGCCATATGTGACCCCAAGACCAGCAATACCTGTAAGGAAAAGTGAAAATGAAGTTTGAGTTCTGATCCCATTAGACAATGTATGTTCTGATTTATGATGTATGAAACTTACTTGGATTGATGACACCTTCAGGGAGAGTCACAAGTAACACCAAGGAAAAAGCAAAGACAAAATGAGACAGTAAATTCAATCTGAAGGAAAGCCACTCCATTGCTGATGCAACATGGAACCAAGGCCTTGAATGGTTATCAATTAGAATAAGGTTCGAGCTAATGAAGCGATCTCGTTGATCAAAAGCGCGTATTGTTGTTGCACCAGCAAGCGATTCAGCAAAATGGTGGAGGATTGGAGCTCTTTCTACTCCTGACATGCGCGACAGTTCTCTTGCTGTTGGTGTGTAATATCTCTGAAGAAAATACAAGAAAAAAAAAAAGTAAGCAAGATTTGTTGTATCATTGTCAAGAAATTGGATTTGTTTTCTCTCTTACCTGGTAAAACACGCAGGCTACTGCTACTGGAATGAAGATGATACAAACTTGCCAAGCAACTTGCGACATGACGAAGATGGTTCCAACAATCTGAATGATCGAAAACGCACACCAACCTAGTTTGACAGCCATTTCCAAATCCAGGACACTTTGATCTGTGGATGCCTATTATAAAACATGAAAAACCAAGGTATTTTCAGTCTTGCTTATATTATACAAAAGTAAAAAAGCATGTCTTTTGTTGGATTGATTGTGGTACTTCACCCTGTTCAAGATTCTTCCTGTTGGAGTTGAATCGAAAAATGACATGGGAGCTCTGAAAATGCTGCAGAGCATCCTTGAGAAGAACGTCTCTGCTGTTAAAAGTCCACCTATCGCGACTAGAACAGTCCGTGCTAAAACACAAAGTGAACTTCCTGCAGCAAGAAGTGCGTAAACAAGTAAAATCCGATCCATTCCTAACTTTGGTATGGATTCAGCAGTTGGAGGAGCAGTCCATGCCATCCAGTAATTGCTAGCAATCTGTAGCATTTGGAAGCAAGACTGAGCCAATATTATGAGTGGCACAAGCAATCCGCCTTTCACCGTTGTTAAATATGCCAAGTAAACTTCTTTGCCAATTACTCCTTTCTCTGTTTCTTCATCTTGCACTAGCTTTGCTTCTTTCTTTTTATTCTCTGTTGAAATGTTATGCTCTGAGTCACACTGTGTCTGGAGACTCTCTGCAATTGATGCTGTGTCATCTTTTGATTCCTCTTTGAAGTTTCTGCTTGACTTTTCAATTGATAGGATTGAGTCTAGCGCTTCGTTGTGAGCTCCTACAAGAACTTCAAAACCAATGTTCTGCTTTAGAAGCTCTTCGAATTTGCCTGCTTGCATCACTCTTCCGTTTTGCATCACCTAGTATAGACACACACTAATGTTAATGGAAAAACTAACAGCTTCGTTTGCATTTGCTTATTATCAACGGCTCTTCCTCTTACCAGGATTAGATCTGCTGCTGGAAGAAACTCGACTTGATGTGTAACGTAAAGTACAGTTTTGTCTTTCAGTATCCCCATTAAGCATTCCTGAAAAACCAGTAAAAAAAAAAAGAACTTTGTCAATTGTGGAGTTTTAGGAGAGCAAGGTTTAAAGATTAATAATTTCCATGAACATTATTATACTTCAAAGAGTTCTCTTCCGGTATGAGCGTCAACGGCGCTAAAAGGATCATCGAGAAGATATATATCAGCATTCTGATAAACCGCTCTAGCAATCTGTATCCTTTGCTTCTGACCTCCACTCATGTTTATCCCTCTTTCTCCAATCTCTGTCAGGTCTCCATTAGAGAAAAGCTCAAAGTCCTTTATCAAAGCACATGCTTTAACAGTTCTCTCATACTTCTCGCTTTCATAGATGCTTCCAAACAAAATGTTATCTCTTATAGTCCCGCTTAGTATCCATGGCGATTGAGGAACATAAGCTTGTTTACCACTGACTCTAACTGTTCCCTTCAGCTTCTGAATCTCCCCTAAGATTGATGAGAGTAAGCTTGATTTTCCTGATCCTACAGCTCCGCAAATCGCCACTTTCATTCCTCTTTTTACTTTCAGTTCTATCTCATCAAGAGTCGGTCTGCTTGGCTCAGGTCCCCAACTGAATGCTCCATTTTCTATTTCAACACTTAATTCTGTATGATCCTTTGAGCAATACTCAACTGCATCTTTCTGAGTCTCGCTTTGTTGAAGGTAAGAAGCTATTCTATCTGCAGAAACCTTGCTCTGGACAAGCGCTGAGAGGAGATCAGGTAAACCGAAAATCGGACTTTGTAACATTTGAAACGTTGCAAGAGCAGATAAGACTGCTCCAGCTGTTAGCTTCACTCCCATTAACATACACGTAACAAAAGTCACCACAGAGATCAGTGAAGGAGCTCCCCAAAGGATGAAAGTTGTGAAAGCTTGTAACCTCAAAGACTTCCATAAACAATCATACTCTTTCTTTCTTAATGTTTTAACCTTGTTGAGAAATTGGTTATCCCATGCTTGAAGCTTCAGAATCTTCATGTTTTTGAGAATCTCTGACGTTGCTTTCATTCTATCATCTTTGGCATTCATGATATCTGATTGGTAGTTTCTCTGAAGCCTTGTCAGGGGGTAATTGCAAGCCATCACCATTAAAGTTGTGACCAATGCAGCTAAAGCTCCAAGTCCCAGATGTTTTTGCAAGATATAAATCGCCGAGAAAATCTGTATAGGTAACATCCATATATTGTTTACATACCAAATGAAGTCCGTGATTCTCTGAACATCTACACTCATGTAGTTGATGATCTCTCCGCTCGTGTGGCTTTGCCGTGATTGACTTGATAAAACTAAACCTTTTTGGTATATATGCGATATCAAAGCTGCTCGAAGGCGTAGTCCTAGCTGACGAGCTCCAAAGATCCATTGTCTTTGAGTAACTGTCTCGACGATTTTCGCACTTAGAAACCCGAGTGCAAGAAGGTAACCATGGTTTAAGCTCTGCGATTGTTTCTCACCTAGAAACTCTACAAAGTCATTGATGAGATATGGTCCGATGTAAGCTGTGCTCGCGTTTACAACTGCAAATACCGCGTTGATCGCGGCTTTCCTCCAGACATAGCGAAGAACCGAGTTATAGAAGAAAGCATTTCCAGGTCCTTCTTTTTCTTTGGTGATTTTCAGTTTCTGGTCAAAGGCATAAGAGCAAAATCGAGCAGAATCTTTCACATCGATATCTGGTACATCGTCTTTTTGGAGAGGTCTCTTGTATCCGAGGGAGAATAAAGGGTTGATCCATGAGAAAGTGATGCGTTGGAAGAGAGTAGCGTTCCCATATGGAGAAGTGGAAGAAACATCTTTCTTGTTCTGCTCTGTTTGGCCATCAAGTAGTAGTGGCTCTGTGATTCCGCCGGATTCAAGAAGGCGAAAACCGGTGTTCCCTCTGATTGAAACAGCTATCAAGAACAATGATGCAAGAAGACCAATCAAGTCAGCATAATCCTGAAACCCGAGAGGCTCGTGTTTCGCGGTTATGAATTGAGCCTCAAAGGCAAAGGATAAGATGAAACTACAGAGCCACCATGACCTTAACATCCAAGGAAACTTAACAAGCCTCCTTTCTCTGATCTTCACCACAACAACAGAAACAATCAACCACGAGAAAGCCTGCGAAATCTCAGCGGAGAAGACCGAAACAGAGGAATCACACCGTGAGACCACGCTGTCTCGAAACAGCAAAAGCAAGATAAAGCAATGAGTCCCTAAGATAGAAACAGAGCAGAGAAGAGATATGTTATAAGAGAAGCTCTGCTTCACAGTTATGCTCTGCTTCTTCAAGTCTTCTTCTACATCGTTAGATCCTCTGTTTCTCACTACACCAAACCATTTAAGTGCCAAATGAATAACAAAGAAAGCGAGGAAAGCCACTTGCGTAGCGATGCTTATACGTTCCTTCAGGCAAAGCGAGTTTTCTAGTTGCAACCATTGCGTTCTCAGGAGATGGAAACTCGTTTCTGCTGCTCATATCAAAGCAAACACAATCAGGTAAAACGAAGAAAACATTGAATTAATAACATGATCAATTCATACAGAAAAGTAGAAAATTTTCAGGTGCAAGATTATCAATTTTACCAGCGGAACCAAAGGGCTTGAACATAGCTTCTTCTTGGTTTGAGAAGACACGTGTCTTCGTACCGAGAGTCTAAGTGAGAAGCACTAGAGATGATTGGAGACGACGATCCAGTTCATGTTTTGTTTTCAGGTGGAGTTGCAGAAGCCGGAGAGAGAGAGAGAGAGAGAGAGTGTGTGTGAGACAAAGTTTTGAGTTTATAGAGAAAAGTGATGCCAGCAACAAAAAACCTATCGAATGATTGAAATGTTTAGGGGCATTGGAGAAAAACAAATTGAATTCTCTTATTACTCGACGAACTTAAAAAATCCGTGGCCGACCAAAAATTAAATTTAAAAATACGTATATCCAAAACGAATGTCTTTCTTAGAATTACTTTTTTGTTTAAAGTATTATTTCTTAGAATGTATTTCTTTTATATAATCTGAAATCAAAGTAATAAATTTTATCAACAAACATGCATGATATATAGTGAGAGAGTGACGGTATTTGCACTAACACCACTTATTTTTTATAATTACTATCATCATAACTTATGACATAACGAGCATCAGAATATTAGATTAAACCTGTAAAATTGTTTTGAGAAAAATATATTTGGAATCTAGTTAAAAAATTGAGAAAATCACATGATGATGAGCTCAAGTCCAAATGAGTTGAAAAATGAAGCTCATCATCATGTGATTTTCACTGGTCACTGGTCACTCCTCCTTCTTTTTTCTTTTTTTTACACTGGTCACTCTTGTTATTGATAATAATTAATGAAAGTGGACAATATCAGAGTATTTAACTATTAATTAAACGATGATGCCCTTGAAAAACATTAACATTGGGAGGCCTAATAATGCTCTTGCTTTCCCTACCTTATGCAAGGGCAGGCCATGCAAGTCGTGTTACTTCAATGTTCTTTCACTTCGTGCCTAAAACCTTAGATGATCCGATCCGGCTTTTCATTAATAGCTAAATAGTTTATGTCGAGATTAACTTGATTTTGATGGATATGTGACTACCGTAATCGACTAACCGCTGACTTGGATATTTTTGTTTAGTAACGGAAGTAAAAAACACACACACAGTAACTACAAAATATAATAAACTGACGTGTAAATTATCGTATTGACGAGGAGTACAAACGAAATAATCAATATTAATGAATATATAGCAAGATCGATCGTTGAACTAAATACATATGTTTCTTCGTAGAATTTTGATTAGACTTGGTGGTATTGAGAGTTTTGTTGTTTAGCGTAAGGATGTACGCGTGAGGTTCGTAGGAAAGTTAGGCTCGACACATTTGGAAAAGAGTGAGTGAGAGAGATTCCAATCCGATTTGATTCCAATGCATTCTGTCTTTTTCCACTGAATTGTAGGTGGTTGGGACCATATATACTCGACTGCGATATTACAGCGTATCTTCGAGTACTGTAGATATCAATGACACAGGCCCAAAGACTGATAGCAGGCCCAATCCGAAACAGGCCCAAGTCCAACACAATGCAAAAGCAGAGAAACCTCCTCAACGGCAACCTGCAACAAGAGACAAAAACAGAGTTGGCGTCGAGCCATCCTTATCCTCAGGTGGTACGGACGTAACGACGAGGAATCGTTTTGAGGTTCTTGGATCGTGTGACGAGAGTGACGCCACGTGACAGTCAACAGACAGCTAAGAGAGTCAAGGATACTCTAGGTTAAATCCGAAAGTTGTATAAATAAAGACTCATGCTTGTAATCTCATTAACACAGCAAAAAGATAATAAAAACAACAAACTTTCGATTTTGTGTTCCTTCTTTCATGGTATCAGAGCCATGGACAAATCCATGGAGCTCTATGATCTTCCGTCTCTAAAAATCTCCAACTGTGTTACGGTGAAACTCACCGAACGCAACTATATCCTTTGGAAATCTCAGTTCGAATCTTTTCTCTCTGGGCAAGGTCTTCTGGGGTTTGTCAATGGCACAATCACAGCTCCTGTCAGCATTGTTCCTGGACCACAAGCCACCGGAGTCACTGAAGCTGTCCAAAACTCCGAGTATGAAGCTTGGTGTCGTCTCGATCAAGTGGTTATGGCATGGTTACTCGGATCGCTGTCTGAAGACATTCTCAGTGTGGTTGTTGGTTCTAAAACATCTTATGAGGTATGGACAAATCTCGCAAAACATTTCAATCGTATCTCTTCTTCTCGGATTTTTGAGCTGCAACGTCGACTCCATGGTCTATCAAAGGAAGGGAAAACCATGGAGGAGTATTTACGGTATCTCAAAAACATTTGTGATCAACTAGCCTCTGTTGGAAGCCCTGTTGCTGAGAAAATGAAAGTCTTTGCTATGGTTCATGGTTTAACACGAGAGTATGAACCTCTAATCACTTCTCTTGAAAGCTCTCTTGATGCTTTTCCTGGTCCATCTTATGAAGATGTGGTCTATCGCTTAAAAGGGTTCGATGATAGGCTTCAGAGTTACAATGCAAGTGATGTTTCACCGCATCTGGCGTTCAACACTTTCAGATCTTCAAACAGAGGTCGTGGAGGAAGAAACAGGGGAAAAGGAAACTTCTCAACCCGTGGTCGTGGATTCCAACAGCAGTTCTCTTCTTCCAGTTCTTCAGTCTCAACAGGAGAGAAACCCGTGTGTCAAATCTGTGGTAAAAGAGGTCATCCTGCGCTTCAGTGTTGGCATCGGTTTGATGACTCCTACCAACAGTCAGAGACTGCAGCTGCTGCGTTCTCAGCTCTCCACATCACTGATGTTACAGATGACAATGGTTGGGTTCCCGACTCTGCTGCTACAGCACACATCACAAACAACAGCTCACGCTTGCAACAAATGCAACCCTACTTTGGTAATGATACAGTAATGGCTAGTGATGGGAATTTCTTGCCTATTACTCATATTGGCTCAGCAAGCCTCCCTTCCACTTCAGGTAATCTCCCTTTAAAAGATGTTTTGGTCTGTCCTGAAATAGCTAAGTCTCTTTTATCAGTGTCAAAATTGACTAAGGACTATCCTTGTTCCTTCACGTTTGATGCTGATGGTGTTCTTGTAAAGGACAAAGTAACTCACAAGGTTCTGACAAAGGGAAGCAGCACAAGTGATGGTCTTTACAAATTGGAGAATCCCAAGTTTCAAATGTTCTACTCTACTAGGCAAGTCAAAGCAAGTGATGAAGTATGGCATATGAGATTGGGACATCCAAACTCCCAAGTTCTTCAGTTTTTAGTCAAGAATAAGGTGATCCAAGTCAATAAAAGTACCAGCAAGATGTGTGAATCATGTCAGCTTGGGAAGAGTTCGAGGTTGCCATTTATTTCTTCAGATTTTGTTGCATCAAGACCTCTAGAGAGAGTTCATTGTGATCTCTGGGGTCCAGCTCCTGTTTCGTCTATTCAAGGATTTCACTACTATGTAATCTTCATTGACAATCTATCAAGATATTGTTGGTTCTATCCTCTAAAGCACAAGTCAGATTTTTGTTCAACATTCATCAAGTTTCAGACTTTTGTTGAGAATCTCTTACAAACAAAAATAGGAACGTTTCAGAGTGATGGAGGAGGTGAATTCATAAGTAACAGGTTCTTAAAACATCTTCAAGAATCTGGTATACAACATTATGTTTCTTGTCCTCACACACCACAACAGAATGGATTGGCAGAAAGGAAGCACAGACAACTCACTGAAAGAGGGCTTACACTACTGTTCCAGAGTAAAGCACCACATAAATTCTGGGTTGAAGCCTTCTTTACAGCTAACTTTCTCAGTAACTTGCTACCTACAACAGTGCTGGATAGTTCTACAACTCCATATGAAGCTCTATTTGGTAAGACACCAAACTACTCTGCTCTAAGAACATTCGGCTGTGCATGCTTTCCCACTCTCCGACCTTATGCACACAATAAGTTTGATCCGCGGTCTCTTAAGTGTATCTTTCTTGGATACACTGAGAAATACAAAGGGTATCGCTGCTACTATCCACCAACTGGCCGTGTGTATTTGAGTAGGCATGTTATTTTTGATGAGAGCTCTTTTCCCTTCAGTGATACTTATGTTGGCTCGCAACAGTCTTCTCTTACGCCTTTGCTTGATGCATGGGTAAAAGGCTTCTCAAATATGCAGTCTGCTTCAGAACAAGAAAAAATGGCTGCAGAAACCACCAGCTCCAGTGTTCCTGCAATCAACATTGATCAACAACAACAAGACCAGCTCACAGTTCTAAATATAGAGGGGGAGACAAGCAACAACACATCAAATGAGCCACTATGTATTACACCTATACAAATTATTACCTCCCAAGAAAATGATGCAGTTCCTGAATCTTCACCTATTGGCAACAGCGCTCCATCATTATCTCTTAGACCTGAAAATTCAGTATCTTCAAGCATCTTGCCTTCAACAACAGAATCTATTCATCCTATGACAACTAGGCTGAAGAAAGGAATTGTAAAGCCAAATCCAAGGTATGCTCTCCTTACACATAAAGTTTCACATCCTATGCCTACTACAGTCACTGAAGCTTTAAAAGATCCAAAGTGGACTGCTGCTATGGTAGAAGAAATGGGAAATTGTTCTGAAACGCAAACCTGGTCACTTGTTCCACTTACATCAAAGATGCATGTGCTAGGCTCCAAATGGGTGTTCAGAGTAAAACTACATGCTGATGGATCTCTAGACAAGTATAAAGCAAGACTTGTTGCTCAGGGATTCAAGCAAGAAGAGGGTATTGATTATCTTGAAACATACTCTCCTGTTGTCAGATCTGCAACTGTCAGGGCTGTTCTTCATCTTGCAACAGTCATGGAATGGGAACTAAAACAAATGGACGTCAAAAACGCCTTCCTCCATGGAGATTTGATTGAAACAGTCTATATGAAACAACCAGCAGGATTCGTGGATAAAGATCATCCTAATCATGTGTGCTTGCTCCACAAATCTCTCTATGGACTCAAGCAGTCCCCAAGGGCTTGGTTTGATAAATTTAGCAAATTTTTGCTGAGTTTTGGCTTCATATGTAGTATGTCTGACCCGTCTCTTTTTATTTGTGTGAAGAACAGAGATGTGATCATGCTTCTCCTTTATGTTGATGACATGGTAATCACAGGCAACAACTCCAAGCTCCTCTCTGATCTTCTTCATGATCTCAACCAACAGTTCAAAATGAAAGATTTGGGGAGACTGAGCTACTTTCTAGGAATCCAAGCTCAATTCCATTCAAAGGGGCTGTTTCTTTCTCAACAGAAATATGCTGAGGATTTGCTTGCCACAGCTGCAATGTCACATTGCTCTCCTGTTGCAACACCATTGCCCCTGCAACCTGAGAGAGCTCCACATCAAACAGAGCTTTTTGACAATCCAACCTACTTCCGCAGCTTAGCCGGTAAATTACAGTATCTCACTCTTACCAGGCCAGATCTTCAGTTCTCAGTTAATTATGTCTGTCAGAAAATGCACGCACCAACCGTGTCAGACTTTCATCTTCTCAAGCGAATCCTTCGCTACATAAAAGGCACAACAACAATGGGAATTGCATTCAACAAAGCAACGGATTGCAAACTACGGGCTTATAGTGATAGCGATCACGCAGGTTGTCTGGGTACACGCCGCTCAACTATGGGTTTCTGTACCTTCCTTGGCAACAATTTAATCTCTTGGTGCTCAAGAAAGCAACCGACAGTCGCCAAAAGCTCCACTGAAGCTGAATACAGAGCAATGTCGGAGACAGCTTCTGAAATCACTTGGCTCGTTAATTTGCTTCGAAATTTGGGTGTTCCGCAACTTCAGAAACCGGAACTCTTCTGTGACAACCTCTCGGCTGTCTATCTCACGGCAAATCCTGCGTTTCATCCTCGCACCAAACACTTCGCCACACATTATCACTATGTGCGTGAGCAGGTTGCTTTTGGTGAACTCATTGTGAATCATATACCGGGTCACTTGCAGCTCGCCGATATCTTCACAAAGTCTCTAGCCACTGCTCCTTTCGAATCTCTGCGATTCAAACTTGGCGTCGATTTCCCACCTCCTCCAAGTTTGAGGGGGAGTATCAATGACACAGGCCCAAAGACTGATAGCAGGCCCAATCCGAAACAGGCCCAAGTCCAACACAATGCAAAAGCAGAGAAACCTCCTCAACGGCAACCTGCAACAAGAGACAAAAACAGAGTTGGCGTCGAGCCATCCTTATCCTCAGGTGGTACGGACGTAACGACGAGGAATCGTTTTGAGGTTCTTGGATCGTGTGACGAGAGTGACGCCACGTGACAGTCAACAGACAGCTAAGAGAGTCAAGGATACTCTAGGTTAAATCCGAAAGTTGTATAAATAAAGACTCATGCTTGTAATCTCATTAACACAGCAAAAAGATAATAAAAACAACAAACTTTCGATTTTGTGTTCCTTCTTTCAGTAGAAACCAATAAATAGTATATGATATAGAGTTGATCTGGCCGTATGGTCTCAAATCATCATCAAAGTAAACAAAAACCCCAATTAGGGTTCGAACTCCGTTGAGAAAGTTGAAAGTAATAATGGTACACAACCACCAAACTAGATGACAGAAAGACAAAAACCTATTGTAATTTTTTTCTTCTTCTACTTATTACGTGATAATAGTTCTCCTTTTTAAGTGATTTTTTGTTAGTATAATTCTACTTGCCATAATTTTTCCTTAAATTGCTATATATTTTTTTAAATTGCTATTTCCAATGCTGGCAAAAAGAAAAAGAAAAAAACTGTATTATTTTTAGGTTTAATCAAAGTGGTATTCCAATACTCGAGTCCCACCGTCACTCCCACTAGTTGTTGTTGCACGTACGTGGAAAGCGTGGAGTCTACTAATTGTTTTTTTTTTTTTTTTTTTCTGTCTACTAATTGTTAAAAGTATAACTTATACTGTTGAAGAATATACGCAGATACGTGTGCCACAACATCATACTGAAGAAGCACGTTGAAAATTAAGGTCGATAAAAAACAAAACGGTATGTGATTATTTAAGTCGATGTCCTTTTTTTTGTTTATGTTTTTGTCCTCTTAGATATAATAGCGAGAAACAGAGTAGAAAAGGGTATGGGATTATATAAGTCGATGTTTTTTGGCCCATAATAGAGTCGAGATGCTGCTGAGTGCTGACCTTAATAATCCCCCATTACCAACAAAGAAAGCGTCTTTAATCTTAATCAGAATTATTATCCAGATAATGTCTTTTTTTTACCAAATTTGAATCTAAATAATGACACAATGGCAAACTATATATCATAAACCACTTTAACATATGTCATGCTCAAATAGCTAGATACATGTTTCTACGGAGCTTTATAAGTCAAGTTCGAAAAAAAACTAGACTATAAATAACTCAAAAAGAGGACTAAAACCAGGCTGGTTCACAAAATTTGGTCATCTTAAAATGTATTAGTCTCTCTTTTTATTTGTCAAACATATATATCTAATATATGTGTTAAATTGACAAACAAAATATTATAAAAATATGTATGAATTATGTCTTGTCAAAATGTAGGTATGGACACATATGTTAGTGATCTCCACGTGAGTTTCTTGGCTGTTTCGGTCCTTTTTCTTCATATGTTTAGCTGCGTCATCAACTTGCCTTTTTCTTAACTTTGGAAAAATACAAAAAACACATTAGAAAAAGACCCACCTCAATTCAAATGCTGAAGTCCGTGGACCGTGATATATAGCAATCCATAAGAACAATTCCATGATACTTTAAATACATTGTCCACATTCATTTCACAGATTACCAAACATATGAATTTAAGATTCTAGTACATCTCAATACACTGTAATCTTAAATGCATATAATTAGTAGTCTCTGCAATGAATGTGGTAGATATTGGATAGCAAATAAACATATCACATTGATACCCAAAAAAAAAAAAACATATCACACTGATTGTTACGTATATGCTTGGGCCTGACTTGTATACGTGAAACTTGGAAAACAGATATCACATGAAGGCCCATTAACTTTGTGATACAGTTTTGAGTGAATAGAGATAATGGTCACTTTACTAAGGTAAAGAAAAAAAGATGTACAGATTTACATTTTAAAATTAAAGTTTACGTAATAGAAAAGGCGAAACATTACAAAATAAACTACCAATAAAAAACATTATCAAAGAATGAAAAGCTTACGTAAAGGGACATGGATATATAGACACATACTAACCTTCTTGATTTATATCAAGTTTTAACCTTTTTATGTTAAACTATTTGTCGTATAGGAAGAGTTAAGCTAAATATTAAAGTAAACAAGCACCTAATAAATTTTGACACGTCAGAGAATTAAGAAACATAGAGAATTCGAAATTAGAGAGCCACGCGTCGAGATTCTTTGTTGCTAATTAAATCAATCACACCGGACGGAAAAAACAGAAAAAGCAGAGGACTCGCCGGCGGTAACGGAGGAATCTGAGCTCTACACAACGGACACTTAGACATTTCACTGAGCCATGTATCTATGCAATCCGCGTGGAAACAGTGGCGGCAAATCGTCAATCGCTTCATCTTCTCTCCTTCCTCTGCCTCTTGTAAACACACGGCGCAGAAAGGCGGAGACGAATGGTCATTCGCCGCCGTTATCCACCGGCGGAACGTGAATGTGCGGTGGCGACGCCATGGACGTGTGACGATAAAAGTGGCGAATCTTAACAAGAGTCGGACAGAGAAGACCGCGACGGAGGTAACCAATACAGAAACGGTGATATATTCGCAAAATCTAAACACAGATTGAGTCAACATCCTCCAACAAAAAAGTATTAACAAGTGATATACTGATGATATAAGAACGAACGAGATACTCTTGAGTCTTCTCGTGTGTGGTGTGTGTAAATTGTAAAAAAACCTATGAATTAAGTATGTATATATATCTTTTTGTAAGCTGGAAGAGATGGACGGTCATGATTTCATATGGTGATAGCAAGTTTGTTGTTGTTATACGTTGAACTCTAAACTGGTTCTGAAGTAGACGCGTGATCATATAACGACAAGTCTTTGTGAACAAATTGATGAGATAACTTCGTGGACTTGATTAATAAGTCAAGCTAAACAAGCTTCTTAGCTAAAATATGGTTATTACGACGAAAGTTTGGCTTCTCGTATAATGAGAACATGTAAAATGTAGAGATAATTACATATACAAACACTGAAACAAGCATGAATCTGTAAACTTAGTTTCGTATACGACAAGGCACATGGACTTTGGAGTCTCTGTTTTGTTCTGTTTGGTGATTCCAAGTCATGCTACAAAGACAAAGACCAAACAATAATGCACTACAAGGACTAGACAGAAAACTGTATGTTTGGATGATCACGAGCTACACCTTGTCAAGTTTAAGATGCAAATAGAACTTTGACTGCCTCGAAAACCTCTTCGCTGGGTTTTGCAGCATTGATCTGGAGAAATCAGAAACAAGAATCAGGAACAACATATGATAGTAGTAATGATCATGGAAGAGAACTGGAGAACCAAACTGACCTTTCGAAGTTTCCCTTTAGATTCATAGTAGCTAATAATAGGGAGGGTAGATTCTACAAACACTTTAAATCGCTTATTTATCGTCTCTATATTATCGTCTTCTCTTCCCTTCATAACCAAGAAACAACTAGTAAAAGAGGTATCGGACCCGAACTAGACATGATTTTTTCAAGTAAAATACCAACCTGGTTCCTGCTCATAATGCGTCTTTCTAGTTCTTCTTCTGGACAATCAAAGAAGAGAACAAAAGCAGGCTCGATTTTAGCCTGTCAAGATCCAGAAAGTATTAAACCAAGGCCTAACAAGACAAGTAGGACTTGATTAGACTCTAATAGGAATCAACGAGAAGTCAATTAACAATGAGATCAAGAGAATGAACATGAACATGACCCTTACAACATTTTCGAATACAATCCGATTTTCTTCATTGCGAGGAAAACCATCAATAAGGAACTTATCATTACCACTTTCCTCCATAGCTTTACACAAAAGTTTCACTGTGATCTCAGAAGGCACAATTCTCCCCTCAACAATCGTACTTTGGATCATGGCTCTGAAAAAATCCACAGAAAAAGAAACTGGAAACTTCACCAACTGTTGCAATTAGTTATACAAAAGATTCACTTCACACAAAGCAATTAGTTAGAGAGACATGAGATTGAGTGAAGCAGAACATACCCAAATTGAGAACCAGACTTAATTTCTGCTCTGAGAAGATCACCAGCACTAAAATGGGTATAGCTAAAGTGCTTCACAAGATTAGCACACTGAGTACCTTTGCCACTTCCAGGACCTCCTAGAATCAATCAACCATTCATTCAACACCACAAAATCCAACTTTCAAGAGCAAAGCACGATGATTACACAGAGTAGAATTACTATTACCCAACACAAAAACCACCGTTGACTTCTTCCACCTAGGGCTTTCATGTTCGTCCTGTAACCAAATAAACAATATCCTTGAATTTAGGAAAAAAAGACCAAGACTTTTATTAGTTGCAGTAACGATGAAATTAGGTACACAGGTGAAAACAATACCTTAATCAGAGCATCAACAGGAGTTTCCATGATCAAGGAGATGTGACGATGAATCACGCACAAGTCCAGGCGAACAAGATTCAGGTGAAGATTGATAGTGATACCAAACAAAGAACGGCGCGTAGTCTGCTTACGGTGGCAACGTGTATGTTTAAACGGCGAGCAGTCCTCCAAAGTGGGACGACACGGAGTTTTCGGTATTCCTTCCAGTCCAGTAGTTAGTTACAGACGGGTCCCATGAAACGGCGCGCAGTCTACTATTCATGAAGTAAAACGCCATGGCGTTTTTAAATAGAAATGATAAGTTTATTAGTACAAAACAACGTCTCGAGTCTCTCTCTCAACAGGGTCTGATGATCATATTCATATACAAAGACATAGCCAACGAACTTACTCAACACACGAATTTTAGTTCTCTCTACTCATTAAAAACAACCATCACCAGAAACACACACTTTGGGTTTATCATCGTACCCAAGCAACAGCATCAATCTCATCTCTTGCCTTCTTATATAACTCCAGCCTCTTCGCGCACTCTAGTCTCCTATCCATCAATGCCGGATCTTCATCTAGTAACTGTCCCAACTGTTTCCCCTGTCAAAATTCCGACCAAATATAAGATTTGAAACGCAGAGCACAGAATCCAATTAAGATTTCAGACAGTTTAAGTTTACCTCTCTCTTGCTGATCTGTGAGTAGAAGTAATTGAGCAACGCGAGCTTGGCTTGTCTAACTTGACAATATACACAAGCCTTCGGGATGGTATTACGAAGTGTGTCCGAAACCATGTTGACATACGCGGATACATTTGATGCTATCCTTCTGAAATGTCCGTCTCCATACTGGTCTAATGTTGCAGGGGAAGGCGAAGCAGTTTGGTTTTTGTTGTTGGTTAGTACTGGTCTTTCCATTTCTTGAGGAAGTTTCCGGAAGAACTCAGCTGTTAGATACGCAGATTCCATGTCAACAAGTCGAATTACCGACTTCTTGCTTTCTTCCCTGAATTTCTCCAAGGAGCTGTTGGCTGCTGCAGCGAGCTCGACTTGCAGCGAAGGGAAACGCTTTAGCTCCTGCATTTGTGCCACCAGGGAAGGGAGATACATTCAAACCCTAATATTTCATTTTACCAGTCTTGAGGACATTAATAGGTTGAAAAAGATCTCACCTCAGTTTCTGATATTGACTTCCTCACAAGCTCTTTCAAGACATAGTGAACCTGTTGCATTTGCGCCAAACTCATTACGGTCTTGTATATATAATAGGAAAGTGAGGAGACACTGTAGAATAACTTACAGCATCCACAGAAGCTTCGGCTGGACCTCTAAAGTAACCCAGTGCCCCTTCGATTAGACGGCGATAACCCTGTTCTGGTGCAATCAAGTGAGGTTGATAGCCATCTGCCTCGGACACGATTTTCTTCACGCTTTGTAGAGAAAGATGGCGATCAAAAGGAAGCTTTTTAAGTGCAGCTGGAAGTTGGTTGTCAAAGACTCCATAGATACGGTCACCACCGGGACGCCTACAATGTAATTAAGAGGTTAACAAAAATAATCAACCTAAGCCAAAAGATTTCCACAGGAAGATTAGTAACAATGTTTACCCGCCATCCAGATGTTCCTTGAATATCTTATCGAATGCACGGCACATCTCCAATATAGTGTATAGTTGAGCCTGAGAATGAGACCAACAGATTTAGCACATATCAAAAAACGTAAAACTTTAGGAAGAGAAATAGTTTCACACAGATGTACTCTCTCACCCCAGCATCAACTGCGACAGGCCGACCCATTCGGTCTAACTCTCTTTCAAGTTCTTCAATGCTTTTGTTTATTAAGGATAATATACTTGGAATACGGGTCCTGATAACAGACTCCAAGTGCTGCATTAAAAAACAAAGACCATAGAGCAATTGAACAACAATGAAATAAACAATACGATAAAGTCTCAAGCATTTCAGCCTTTGATTGCACACCTTAGAGAGCAGCTTTGCCAGGTATTCTGAACCCATTTTGCTGGCTAAGTGACCATAGTCAGAACTGGTGTCAAAATATTCTCGTTCCTTGCGTCTAGCAAGCATCATATCGACATTCTTATTAATATCTGCTTGTGAACGGTTCACTATCCCAACCCAAGGATGTTGCAGCCTGTAAGATCTTCCTTCAAGAACCTTATTAAGGCAAGCAGTTCTGAATGTTAGATCAGAATTTCTAAAGACAAAATAAAAGTACGAACTGGAACACAGTACCAGTCATGTATAATCATTAAAGTGGAGCATGACACATGAACCAAAAGAGATGAAGAGGTGCTTACTTCTAATGCATTAGTTCCTTTGTCCATCAAGTCTAACTTGGTAAGAACACCAAATGTCCTCTCACCTGAGAGGATCAAAAACTTATTTCATCATCAAAATACAGTACTCCCTATCATATATATCGAGCATAGGCAACAAAATAGTAAACAAACCTGTTGGATCAACATCTTTTGCGAGCTTAATTGCATCCGATGTGGCAATGTCTTGGTTGGCAGGAGATATAGCCAATATGATACAATTGGGCTGCAAACAGACAGAATTAACCTATTGGAACTAGAAAGAAAATTTAACCATCTGCAACTAGAACTTGAGCATATAGTTTAAAAGTCGTAAAACGTTTTTGCATTTGTGAAATGTTTCAAAGTTAAAACAAGGAAAAATTAGACACGCTCAACATCAGTTTAAAAATGAAAGATCTAGCAATTCTCACCTTATCAACATATGTGCGAACCATTGATTCAATATCCTCAGCAATGGTTTCCGGCTGTCCCTCTGGAAATCAGAGGCAGTATCAATAAGTTACATAATAAAGTCATCAAATAATAAAGAAATGGAAACCCAAAGAAGAGGTATAAAAAAAACATACCAACAGCCACTTTAGTTAAACCGGGCAAATCAATGAGGGTCAAATTCACAACTGTTTCCACAAAAAGGAGCAAACGTCAATGTTAAATCCACAAACAAGAATGTTACAGGAGACAGACTGAGATTATATCATACCATTTGGAGAGTAGATACTGAGGTGAATAGGAACTGGAGATATCTGTTTGTTCTTCCCTGTGATTCTATCAGTCTCATCCTGAATCTCCTTGCGAACCAAAGCTGCAACATCAAAAATTTCAAGTAAAATTTCAAAGAACACTTTCACTACAGCCTCTAGCCAGAACCATAAGTAACCAAGAAAACAGGAAAGAAGCAGAACAAACATACATAACATATATAAACACAAATGTTAAGGTACATACCAAAATCTGTGAATTGCCTCTTGGGAAGGTGAAGGAACTCTGCATACTCCTCTGTTCCATCGTCCGTCTTATGAAGCTGCAACACTAAAGGCCGTCTCGTAACGATACCTGCACAAACAATACTTCTTCCTAAAAATCAAAGCTCCTTGCTTTATACACAAACACATAAGAGAAAATGGAAAAAAGGTTTAAAAATTCACAAACCAGATCCTCTAGGAAGAAAATCTCTCCCAACTATGCTCTCAAGAACTGAAGATTTCCCAGAACTCTGCATAAACCCAAAAAAAAAGAAAGTTGAAGAGTCAACAGAGGAAAACCTAGGAAGAAGTCAAAGATATTTCAACCGGAGAAATCACCTGACCACCGACGACGGCGACGGTTGGAAGAGCTTCCCAGAGAGAATTGAAAGCGTTACTTCCAGTTCCACCACCATAGTCACCGAGTACGGTACATGCTCTCTGTATCCTATTAACTAACCCAATCAAACTCTCCATAGTCGTCATCTTCCTTCTCCTTCAGTTTCAGATGAGAGAATTCAAAGTTCCAAAGATGAAATTTCAGTTTAAAATTAGAAAGCTGCTTGAAAATTCGCCAACAGACCAAGACTTCAAGAGCTGAGAGAGACGACTGACGAAGAAGAAAAATATCGGTAGGGGCAAAATAGGAAAATGAATTAGAGAATAAATGTCTCTCTCTTTGGTTTCTAGAAGGTTTGATTTTTGTGCCTGTGTGGTTCGGTCGGTTTATAGATAGCTTAACGCCGCTACGGAATCGTCTGGATTTGGTTCGGTACGGTCTGGTTCTTGTTTTCTAAACGGTCAAATCTAAAAATAATGAAGATAAGATTTGTATGTCTTTAATTTGAACTTTTTGTAGCCTGTTTGAATTTTCGAATTTTGAAATTCCACATGGACCCCAACACAAAATACATATCAACATTGTTTGGAAAGCCCAATAATTAGAGAAGACATTAAAAAGGACCCAATAATAAAGTTAGGTCCAGGAGAGGGTAGGAGGCTATATGGTAGCGAGCGGTTTAGTTTTTCTGGGTTTTTGTGTTATCTTGTCTGAATTCTTATTTGGTTGTATTATACTATAACAATTAAATCATTTTAGATTTTTGTTTTGGAAAAAAATGATTAGAAATACCAATACAGACATTATCTTGCACAAATATGCTTAATGGTGAAAGAATTTTAAATTACATAAATTATCTTTGTAGATATAACAAATTATCTTATATCTTTGTAGATATAAGATTGCTTAGTGGACAATTTTGAGTCACATACTAAATAAACTAAAATTAGTGGTTTTAAAAATATGTTTTGATATATGAGAAAACTATTAAAAATATGTGTTATATATGTTTTCAAGTTCCAATCCTAATAAAACAAGAGAATGCTGCGAAAATAGTATAACCGGCATATAGCTGCCTACTTACACAAAAACAATGAACCAACATTTTTTTCAAAAAAATGGTTCATTATGTCATGATTCATACTATGAACTATTTTTGAATTGGTTAGTACTTGGTAACTTTTTTTTTTTTCGACGAGTACTTGGTAAACTAATGAATCATTATTCACAAGAAATATATACATAAACACAAAACAATGAGTTTCTCTCATTCAATATCATATGATTTATTTTTTAACCAAGCCAAACTAACATAACATATTCGAACTAACTTTAATGGATTTGCATACATTTTTGGATATTTCATTAATATATCAATAAGTTCGGTAACATGTTTTTATAAGTGATGAACTTTAGCAATAATATCTTGATAAGACTATTAGATAAAGGGCAAATGAAGAAAATGTTTAGAAACTAAAAAAAAAAAAAGCATGGTTCCAAGTTCTAACCAACTATAATTTGAACATAAACGATGAATATGGTAAGAGATTAATGATTTCTTGAAGTTGATGTGTACAAACTAAGTAGGGTTTTCATTAAAAATTAGAGTATTTTTTTATCACATGGCAGGCCAATAGACAAGGAGACTTTAAGAAGGCTTTTAAAGCCCAATAATGAAGATAGGCCCATGATAAAAATTGAAAACCACGTGGCAAAATGTTGAAGAAACGGACGAACATTCGTGTGAGATATGGAAAACGACGATGGCTCGTCTTCACCTAATACTTGTCGGCTTTTACCATCCACCGTCACATGCTTCTCTTTTAGGTTTTTATTTATTTATACAGATTATATATCATTATTTCAAGTCTTGTTCTTTTTTTTTTTAAAGTCAGTGGCTGAGGTAATCACTACACTGTTGGTTTAAGCTTGAGAAGTAAACCGACAATTGCTTGAACCGCAAGGTAACGGTTTAATGAAGTGATAAGGCTAGATCTTTTAGGAGTTATCTATAAGATTTAATGTAATCCTAGTCGAGTTATGATTAGGGTTTTGAGGTTTACTATATAAGCATATATCGGGTTGTGATATAGCTTAAGAGAATTGAGAGATTAAGAAGAACTTTAGTTTGAGTTAGTTCTAAAGTTAATAGAGAAGGTGTTTTCTTAAACGTGTTCTTAACTTCTTATTCACATTATTCAATTCTAGATTTGGTATCAGAGCTATCTAGCTTTGTTTCTAAACGTGTGAGATATGAGTGAATTGGCCACAACGAGTAACAAACCAAACGAGGGAGGATCCTCATCTATAAAATGTCCGATGTTAACAACTTCCAACTATACAGTTTGGGTCATGAGGATGAAGGCAGCCCTCCGAGTCCATGAGGTGTGGGAAACAATCGATCCCGGTTCCAACGACGTAAAGAAGAATGATATGGCCCGTGCTCTATTGTTCCAATCTATACCAGAGTCGATGATCCTACAAGTTGGAGAACATGAAACTGCAAAAGGTGTCTGGGATGGCATAAAAGCCAGAAACCTTGGCGCTGAACGAGTGAAAGAAGCAAGATTACAGACTCTTATGAATGAGTTTGATAGGCTGAAGATGAAAGAAAGTGACACAATTGATGACTTTGCAGGGAGAATCTCTGAGATTTCTACAAAAGCAGCATCCTTAGGGGAAAATATTGAAGAAACAAAGGTTGTTAAGAAGTTTCTCAAGAGCTTACCTAGAAAGAAATACATCCATATAATCGCAGCCCTAGAGCAAGTTCTTGATCTCAAGCAAACAACCTTCGAAGATATTGTAGGAAGACTCAAAACATACGAAGATAGAGTTTGCGATGAAGAAGACTCACAGGAAGATCAAAGCAAACTCATGTATGTCAGCTCAGAGTCACAAGATGGAGGCAGAGGAAGAGGCCGCGGTCGTTTTGGAAGAGGCCGAGGCAGATTTGGTTACCAATCCAGAGAATATGGATATCAGCAGAAAGAGTTTGTTCAAAGAGACAAGCCCAAAGTGACTTGTTACCGATGTGACAAAACAGGGCATTATGCTTCTAATTGTCCGGATAGGCTTTTAAAATTGATCAAGCTTCAAGAGACACAAGAGAAAGAGGAAGATGATACTGAAGACGCATAATCTCTTATGATGCACGAAGTAGTATACTTGAATGAAAACAATGTGATGCCTAAAAACTTTGAAGTGTGTTCTGAAAAAACTTGGTATCTTGACAATGAGGCGAGCAATCACATGACAGGACAACGTGCTTGGTTTTACAAGATGAATGAGAGGGTCACAGGTAGAGTAAGATTCGGAGATGATTCGTGTATTGACATAAAAGGAAAGGGCTCGATACTCTTCTTGACTAAAACTGGTGAAAGAAAAATCCTAGAAGATGTGTATTACATACCCGATCTCAAGAGTAATATCATAAGCCTAGGACAAGCCACTGAGTCAGGGTGTGACATTCGGATGAAAGAAGAGTATCTAACTCTACATGACCGAGATGGAAATTTGCTAGTAAGAGCAACAAGATCAAGAAATCGATTGTACAAGGTAATTTTAGAAGTTGAAGAAACTAACTGCTTACAGCTTGTAACATCAAGTGATTCAACTATATGGCATGCTCGTCTTGGACACATCAATCTTAAGACACTTAAAACAATGGTTGCAAAAGAGATGGTTAAAGGAATACCAACTGCTCCAAAAGAAAAAGAAACATGCCCATCTTGCTTACTTGGAAAACAAACAAGGAGGACGTTTCCAAAAGAAACTGTGTATCGGGCATCACACATTCTTGAGTTGGTGCATGGTGATCTCTGCGGTCCTATATCACCCTCTACAGCTGCTAGAAAGAGGTACATATTCGTGTTAATAGATGATCATTCTCGCTACATGTGGTCAATTTTGTTACAAGAGAAAGGAGAAGCATTTGAGAAGTTTAAGAACTTCAAGAAAAGAGTTGAGCAAGAGAGTGGTGAAAAAATCAAAACATTGAGAACAGACAGAGGAGGTGAATTTTTATCTCATGAATTTCAAGATTTTTGTGAAAAAAAAGGGATCAACAGGCATTTAACCGCACCATATAGCCCTCAACAAAATGGAGTGGTTGAAAGAAGAAATAGGACTTTGCTAGAGATGACTAGAAGCATTCTGAAACATATGAGTTTGCCTAATTATTTATGGGGAGAAGCTGTCAGGCACTCAACATACCTAATAAACCGAGTAGGAACTAGAGCCTTAGTTTACCAAACTCCATATGAAGCATTCAAGAACAAGAAACCAAACTTAGAGCATGTGAGAGTATTCAGATGCGTTAGCTATGCCAAAGTTGATGGACCACATTTACGAAAACTTGATGATAGATCGAGAGTTCTCATACATCTCGGGACAGAACCTGGGTCAAAGGCATACAGACTACTTGATCCAACCACTCGGAAAATCACAGTAAGCAGAGACGTCATCTTCGATGAAAGCAAAAGTTGGAAGTGGAAAGACTCCGAGAAAACTAGTCAAGAAACAGGAACTTTCATATTCAGTCTTGGAGAGTTTGGTAATCATGGAATTGATGATAATGGAGCTAATCAAGAAACAGAGGAAAACAGAGATGTTGAGAATGGATCCGACAGAGAGGAAGCAGAAGGAGCTGACGAATCCGAGACTAACAATGCTGAAACTGAGCAGCCACAACCTCCACCGTTGCTAAGAAGGTCTGGGAGACAAGTTACAAGGCCAACCTATCTAAGTGACTATGTATTACTCGCAGAAATAGAAGGAGAACAGCTTCTACTAATGTTGAATGAAGAACCATGTGATTTCATAGAAGCAAACAAATCGCAAGAGTGGAGAAATGCGTGTGAAGAGGAGATCATGTCTATAACAAAGAACAAAACTTGGAGTCTTGTTGATCTCCCTGTTGGAAGTAAACCCATTGGTCTTAAGTGGGTTTTTAAACTAAAACGTAACTCAGATGGGAGCATAAACAAACACAAGGCAAGATTAGTAGCAAAAGGATACGTGCAAAAACATGGAGTTGATTTCGATGAAGTCTTCGCCCCTGTAGCTCGAATTGAATCAATCCGTCTTATCATTGCCTTAGCAGCCTCGAACGGGTGGGAAATACACCATTTAGACGTGAAAACCGCCTTCCTTCACGGAGAACTGAAAGAAGATGTTTATGTTACTCAACCAGAGGGTTTTGTAACCAAAGGAAGAGAGGAAAAGGTCTATAAACTACACAAGGCTCTTTATGGCTTGAGACAAGCACCAAGGGCATGGAACACCAAACTCAACAAGATCTTGAGAGATTTGAACTTTGAAAAATGTTCTAAAGAACCCTCCCTTTACAGAAAACAAGAGAAGGATACTCTCCTCATTGTAGCGGTATACGTTGATGACCTGTTAGTCACCGGCTCCAACTTAGATTTGATAAACGCTTTCAAGAAAGAGATGTCGGGAAAGTTTGAAATGAGTGACTTGGGTAAGCTTACCTACTATCTTGGTATTGAAGTTTTTCAAGGAGAAGGTGGAATAGTGTTGAAACAAGAAAGATATGCAAGGAAGATTTTGGAAGAGGCTGGAATGAGTGAATGTAATGCGATTCAAACACCAATGACAACGGGCTTAGAACTTTCTAAGGCACAAGAAGAAAAACAGGTCAATGAACTAGATTACAGAAGAAATATTGGGTGCCTTAGGTACCTACTACATACACGACCTGATCTCTCTTTTAGTGTTGGAATATTAAGCAGATACTTACAAGAGCCAAGAGAGTCACACGGGACTGCGTTGAGACAAATTCTGAGGTATATCCGAGGCACTCTTGAACATGGTCTCTGTTTTAACCAAGGAACAGAGTTGGGACTAGTTGGTTACAGCGACAGTAGTCATAGTGTTGACGTCGACGATGGGAAAAGTACCGCAGGACATGTGTTTTACCTTAATGAATGTCCAATCACGTGGTGCTCTCAAAAACAACAAGTTGTGGCACTATCTTCTTGTGAAGCTGAGTTCATGGCGGCAACGGAGGCAGCTAAGCAAGCGATTTGGCTTCAAGAATTGCTAGCCGAGATCATTGGTACAATGTGTGAAAAGGTAACCATACGAGTAGACAACAAGTCAGCGATTGCATTGACCAAGAATCCGGTGTTTCACGGAAGAAGCAAACACATCCACCGGAAGTACCATTTTATACGAGAATGTGTTGAAAATGAGCAAATTGAAGTTGAGCACGTGCCGGGTGAAAAACAGAAGGCGGACATATTGACAAAGGCTTTGGGAAGAAACAAGTTTAAAGAGATGAGAGATCTCATTGGTGTTCAAGACGTGAAGAAGCTTGAGCTCAAGCTTAAGGGGGAGATTGTTGGTTTAAGCTTGAGAAGTAAACCGACAATTGCTTGAACCGCAAGGCAACGGTTTAATGAAGTGATAAGGCTAGATCTTTTAGGAGTTATCTATAAGATTTAATGTAATCCTAGTCGAGTTATGATTAGGGTTTTGAGGTTTACTATATAAGCATATATCGGGTTGTGATATAGCTTAAGAGAATTGAGAGATTAAGAAGAACTTTAGTTTGAGTTAGTTCTAAAGTTAATAGAGAAGGTGTTTTCTTAAACGTGTTCTTAACTTCTTATTCACATTATTCAATTCTAGATACACATCCCATTCAAATCCAATGGTATTGGTCCGACTACTGAAATTAAGAAAGGTCAACTATAAGTAGATTTTATCTTCTTCGACAAGAAGAAGATGAAACTATAATGGCGCGTTAATCGGTCTACGGGTTTTTAGTTAGATCAATCTTCTGTAAAGTTGGCAAAATTACCAACCAAAAACTTGCAATTTAATACTAATCTTTATTTGAAATCACATAATGAAATTTTGCATTAAAGAACTGGTTAGTGATAAAATGATCTGTCAAAATGTTGTGTTAATTTATAAATCTCCATTAGATAAATAAAATAGTTTCTCTCTCTTCTATCTTTTCTTCGTTCCGACAGAGAATGCTTTTCTTTCTCTCTCTCTCTCTCTCTCTCTCTCTCTCTCTCTCTCTCTCTCTATCTCAAAACAGAGATCTTAGGAGAAGAAGACAAAATCTTTACCACCGGATCTTTTCTTCTTCCTTCATCTTTACAGGTTGTCACATCACTATAACACCGAAACTCTCGGCCCAACCCCCCCAAAAAAAAAAAAAACTTTCTTTCGAGAGAAAAATCAAAGCTTTTTATCTTTAATTCTCTTCCGATGAGGTGTAAGAGACACACCGTCGATTACAGCAGCAGCAACGGCGTATGCGCTTCTTGCCTCCGTGAACGTCTTCTTTCCCTCGCCGCTTCCGCCGCCATCACAGCCGCCGTAGAAGATAATCAATCACGCAAATCTAATAATCATCCTCCGCTTTTGATTTTCCCTCGCTCTGTTTCTCCTTATGTTACCCGTAGAAAATCCGACGCCGGAGTCGGAGTCGGAGGAGATCCTCTTACTTCTAATCGGAGATTCATCACCACGCCTCAGATAGATCTCGTCGGCTATTCGTGCAAAGATTTCGAATCGAATCGATCTTATAAATCAAAACAAGGCAAAAAATTATCTAGATTCTCGAATCTATTCAGAGCTAGATCTGAAGATTTTGATTACAATCGCAAATCCAACAATCCTAGATTCTCATGCGACGCGTCTGAGATTTCTTCTTCTTCTTCTTCACGTTCATGGATCTCGTCGATTCTCTCCACCGGTAGCCGTAAAAAGCAACCAACCACCGCGTGTTATATCGAAGACGTAATCGCTGGTCGTAGACCTCAGCGGATATACTGTAGAGGAATGTCACCTGCGAGAGATACGGAACCGGAGCCGTCGTCGGAATCAATTGAGGAATTGAGAAGAACTCCGGCGACGAAAACTCCGGGAAGGAGGAAGATTGCGAATGGGATAGGGAAGACTATGTCGGGGATGGCTTTTTGCTTGAGTCCGTTGGTGAGAGCTAGTCCTAATTGTCCGTTTAAACGGAAAATGAGATTTCCATCGGAATTTGGTAATTCCGGGGAGGTAACGGCGGTGCCGGAAAAGCCTCATATATCAGCAGCGGCGTCGTTTTGTGCAAACAGATCGAAGAAGCTTGTGGATTTAGGTAGAGTTGATCGCCGCCGTTGAGTTTTTTTAGGTGGGTTAGTCTTTAGTCAACGTGTTTGACTATTGGATGATAAGAGTAAATTACGGTAAGTACCCCCTCGTGGCTTTCTAAAGATGGATTTTTTCCTAAATCAAGCTTTTTATTTGGCTTGTGGTGAATAATCTCCATGGGAAATACTTTCTTTTGTTTTAAACTTTGTAATGTTTTATTTCTGATTGTAATTGTAGAGTTTGATGGGCCAAATATATTGTTCTTAGGAGATTAAGAGAAGCAATGTAGTGTTCTTGTTTTTTTTTTCTTCTGGAAATTACTTACCGAAAATTACGACAAGGAATCATGATCAAATGGGATCGATTGATTGGTAGAACCGTGGAACCAGATAAAACCGGATCTAATTTCCAAGAAGTTTGGACAAAATTGAGATCCTATAAACCATACTACTAATACCGTATCAAATTTAGTCAATCTATATGTGCCGAAGTTTTAATTCAAATGTATGTCATATGGTCAAAGACTCAAATGTCATTACTCATTACAATAATCATTACGGTTTTGAGTAGTAGTAATGCGGGAGCTTAAATTTTGAAAATTTGACCCATGAATTTCTGGCTATAAATTAGTAAGAGTGTGACAGTTTTGACTTATTTTTTGTCTTCACCTTGGAAAAGTTTATCTTGGGTTTCACAATCCTTCTTCTCTAGTCTACATCAACACATAGACCTACAAGGCTATATTGGATATTGCTTACGACGCAAGTATCAAAAAATATCTTTTATAATAAAAGCCAAGTACGAGACGACATTAGAGTGCTTTCAATTCAACTTTATAAAAGTAGTCAAGAGGTTTAATGAAGACGGGTCCATGGAAGAAATAAAGTTGGTTAGGGAGGGTAAAATAATTAATTTCCAAGAAATCAAGTAAATATCAAATAATCTTTAAAAAAACACTTAAGATCGAGTTATATAAAAATATCCATGAAATTTGAATGATGATGTTTTGAGCTAATAATATCGATTCTTGTTCACAAGCTAAGCTATAAACATAAGGCTTTTCTCTCCTATGAGAAATTTGCAAAACAAAACGAATTCTATTGTTTACTCATAACAATTTCGGTTTCCGATCAATCTTCATGTTAAATTCAACACTTTGAGCTCTTACATGAGATGCAAAAAAACAGAACATATGATGTCACTGAGATTACAAGAAAAACAAAACCTGGAACTCTTTTTGGTAGATGATATAATTGAATGCACAACTTCAATGCTACTTTTCACTGGACGATTGCTAACAAGTCGCTTTCTTTGCAAAAGCAATGCTTAGCATCTGTTCCAAAATCAACCTGGAAGAAGTCAAGAGAGATGTCTCAGTTTCATAAGTATGATCAAAGTCATTACAGAAAAGAGTTTCCCCAATGTTCCATCATAATCATTAAACACAAACCTCATAGGCGCTCATATCAGAGAACACAACCTGCAAAAGAGACAAGAGCATGAATTAATCAATGAAGAAGGAGATCAGACAGTGACTTCATTGTTAATTAGTTAAAACTTGAAAGATGAAACTTACCTTCTTGCCAGGTTCCACTTCCCCAACCTCAGACCCAACAGAGACAACCTGAAATCATCAACTCCATCATCAATTGTTTCTTCTTTAAGTCTTAATAACATCCAAGTAAAGAGCAAATGACGAGAGAATTACCTCGCCTGTTAGGTACCTCTCGAATTTCACAGCTGATTTAGGTAACAATACTCCTCCTGAGGATTTCTGCAGAAGAAGCACAAGCATTGTCACATCAACATGATAACTCACAGCTAGCAACGTAACCATTGTCTAAAGTTCTCTTCTGGATCCATTTACCAAGACTCATGATTCGTCAACTGAAACCGCAAGAGCAACTAAATTCTTGTTGTTTTTGTAATCTTCTCTCAGTGTCCTAAATTGTTTCCCTTTTAATGTGGTTCTCTTCTCTTTTAACAAAAGAGAAACGATCCTAAGACTTCAGATCAAAAGGGGAACTAACTACATTTCAACAGCAACATTGTTGGAGAAAAAAGCTAAGGAATCACAGGCAAGAGTCACCGGAAAAAATGGCAAACTTACTCTCTAGTCGTCAATAAGGGGATGGATTAAGAATGTAAAAAAGAAGAAAGATATGAGACAGAACCTCAGGAAGGACTTCAAGACGGACAAGGACCCTGTCTGCTTGTGGAACAACCTAAAAAAACCATTACAACAAACAGAAAATGATCTCCCGATTAAAACAAAATCACCACCAGATATCAAAAGGAGACGACGGGAGAAACTAAAAGGTCGTACCTTTGCCGGTTCCCATTTGGTGGAAACGGCGTTAATTCTAAGGGAATTTCTTCGAAATCCTAGAGAAATCCATAAACAAGAAAGAGTCATTAATGGAGAAGACACAAGAGAAGCTAATCCAGAAAATAGAGAAACATGGATTAAGATTTGTACCGAGAAGGGCCTGGTGAGGTAGAGTAGGAGCATTGGTTTTGATGGGAAGAGACAAGAAAGGTTTAGGTACTGTAATGAAAGTCGAAGCCATTGGATAAGGTTAGGTTCCTACTCGGTGAGTCACGAGTCACGAGTCACGACACGGCAAGCTATTTTTAGGTTGGGGAGTTGAGGAGATTCGCTCGTTCTTGCTGTGTTTGTGTGTTTTGTTGTTGGACAAACCTTTCTTCTACAGACTTCTCTTGTTGCATCTTTCTGTGCTTTGTTCGATTTGTTTTGGGCCAGGCCCAACTACTTTTGCTTCTCATCTTTGATAACCAGTACCTCTTAATACGGTTTGGACTTTTTGTGTTATCCAACCTTAATTATAGTTCTTATTGGTTCAATGATTTACTCATACAACAAAATGTCACCATTATTCTCACCACTCACTCTCACTCCTCAACTAAGCTGCATGGAATCGGAAGCGGGTACGCGGAAGCGGAAGCGTTTGGAATCGCAGAAGCGATTTTTGTGAAAAATATAGGAAGCGGGTACGTATTGGAAGCGTTAATATATATATCATAAATATATAAGCTTGCTTGCGTAACAAAAAAAAATTGCGTAACAAAAAAAGATTATTATTACAATAGGCTATAAAAAAGAACTAAGAAATGATACAATCAGAGCAAGACTAACGAACGGTGCAAGAAGAATCGATTGAGGAATTTCTGTAAAATTTTCGCTAGAAGGAAGAGGAGAAACGGCTGCCAATGGAATTTTGAGTTAGAGATCTAGGGTTTCTGTTTTATATAAAGATTGTGGTCTGTATAATAAATATTGGGCCAAATAAAAAAACGTATTGGGCTTATGGCCAACTCAAATTGATTATATATCCAATTGAGAATGTTTTGAATATTGGGCCAACGACCATAGCCTAAATACAAGTAAAAAATCCAGATTTAAGCCCAAAAACATTAAAATTAATTAGGGTTTTGTAATGTCAACGCGGCGGCTGAGTCTTCTTCTTCCTCTTACACACAGAGATACAGACTCGAAGAAGAAGATGGAGTGATGAGAACAAAACCGAATAACCGTTCGGTTTCAGCTCGCCGAACCGAACCGAACCGTTACCCGAATTCCCCAAATTATTTTGCCGATCGGTTCACTCCCCTTCATCATGTGTTTGCCGAAAACCGAAAATTTCGGTTTGTTCGGTTCGGTTTTCTCGGTTTTTGCCGAATGCCCAGGCCTAAAGGCAATTGAACATGAAGAAAAAGGAGGTTGCGTTTCCGTTCATAACACCACGTTTCCAAATATGAATCGACCGATTCCCAGACGCTTCCAATGTGTGATTTTTTGGAACCGCGCTTCCATCACATTTCCGAGCGCTTCCTGACGTTTCCGTACCCGGTTCCGATTCCGAAGCGGGAAGCGGAGGTTGGATGCCGATTCCGTGCTTCCTAGCTCCTCAAAGCCATCGGAAAGCTCACTTATCTCTTCTCCGGCATGATTGGCTTTTTTTTTTTAACCAACCAGTGTGAATACCAAAACGTTACAGTTTAGGAAAACATATAAACGGTTTATAATAAACCAAATATGTACTATGGTCTAAACCCTGTAAACGGTTTATAATAAACCAAAAATGCTAGTTAAACTTATCATACCAAGTAACGAACCGACAGAAATCATAAGGACGGGATCTTAAGTTTTGGTTTATTTTCTTTTTTTTTTGTCGTCTATATTTATTATTAATTGCAAATTATAAGAATTGTTACATAGACGATTCTACAACTGACAATTCCTTCCGACCCTTACTAGATTCACGACAGACTACACTTCCTTCTTCGTAATCTTGATGAATACCTTCAATGATCCACGACCTCGCGACACTTCCTTCTCTGCGTAGAATCCTGGCGAACGGCTATAATTGTACATCGCTGGAGATCTCTTGCACACTTGCCTCCATTAATCTGCAAATTTGTTAATAAATCGCAATACCTGGGACTCGAACCCCAGACCTTTTAGTGTAGAAGCATTAATCAACCATTGGTCAACCGATGGACCAAGGGGGCTTCCACTTTGGTTTATTTTCAAGACATTAAAATTTACCTCTTAAATTTCTTTCGAACGAATATATTTATTAATTAAAATTTTTAGTTAAATCAAAAAGGCTTACTTAAAAAGTATTATGAGAAACCTTAAAATAAATTTAAGAATTAAAATTACAATACGTAAAAACATGTTAAATTTATAACACCAACTAACGGAAAAAAGGAAATCCTATTTGTGGTTGTTTATCTTGGTTACGTTGTAAAAAGACAATCACAAACTACTACAAAGTCGTGAGATACAAAACTGTTAAAATAACTTTCACTCATAAAAATAACACTAACAATTAACCATGATACAAAACTGAACAGAACAGAGCATTCTTTAACCATCCATGTCAAGAAGTAGGGAAAATAGAAGATGTGTCGGAGAAAGCCCTGTCTTGTAGACGAGAAAGCATAGGGAATGATAGGTAGCATCAGGACTACAAAGCAGGCTGAATCTATGGCTAATACAAGATCGGAAAGCCATCGGAGATCATCGCTCACCACAAGACTAATTCCAGTCACAGATGCCACTTCAACGATACAAGAGCCGTTAACACAAGTGGTAAAGCTAGTCGAAAAGCTTTCTTTGTCAGAAGAGCATCACCCAGTTGTCCTCAAATATGAGCCATTATAGTTACCACAGAACTGCACATTGCAATGTTGTTGAACAAAAGAAATACCTTAAAATTTAACTCATTGACCAATGCAGGCAGTAATGCCTAAACCTGGAGCAGAACTCATATAAGATATAACCACCGGGTAATGTCAAACCTGCAGCGAAGGTCACAGACTCACAGTTGCTATTAGTGTTGCAGACAAGAAGGGTTTAGGTACTGTAATGAAAGTCGAGGAATTGGATAACTTTAGCTTCCTTCTCTGTGAGTCACGAATCACGACACGGCAAGCTATTATTAGGTTGAGAGGTTGAGGAGATTCGCTCGTTCTTGCTGTGTTTGTGTGTTTTGTTGCTGGACCAAACACTTCTTCTACAGACTTCTCTTGTTGCTTGACCTCCTTAAAAAAATTCTGTGCTTTGCCCAAATACTTTTGACTCATCTTTGAAAACCAGTTCTCTTAATACGGTTTGGTTTTTGTTTTATCCAACCTTTAGATATTGGTTCAATGGAGTATTCATACTACAATTTAATATTTATGATCATTTAAACGATTTTTTACCATGATTAAAAAATAGCAATTTTTATATGTCTTTTTGTATATATGTATAATTCTTCCTATTATATATTGTGGAATAAGGAAATATATAAAGTCTGCAGAATTGTGAAAAAAAAAAACTCTGAAACTATTTAAACTTGCTTTCCATCTTTTAAATTTTATAACATAATCTAGCTTTTGTGATTTTAGTACATATTACCGGTAATAGTTTTCTTTTCTTCCAGATATTCAATAAGAAGAGTTATCCAAACTAAAATTTGCTATCATTTGGAATCAATGTTGAATCACATTGGACAAAAATTATAATGGAAGAAAAAATAGACCATTAGAAGTAATATATAACTAGAGAATTCATCTGTTATATCTTCAGAAAAAACAATCCCGTAATTGAAGCAAAGAACTTCAGATAGTGTTCATATGTACAAACCCAAAGTAATGCTCTGTTTTTTTTTTTTTTTGTGCTAAAACCAAGCGAATGAACAAATTTCACCGACTCACCAATCACTCACACCCCTGAAAGCCACCGGAAAAGCTCACTTATCTCTTCGCCGGCATGATTGGCTTCTAAATCCATCACCGTCAATTCCTCAGTCCGACGACTACTCCCGGTAAAAAATCTACCAGAGCTTCTAAACGACATTGCACGCGACGATATACCTCGTGAGAGTCTGTCCACGTAATCCTTGAGCCAGCTTCTAGAACCATCGTTACCTATATCCGCCGCTAAACTAGCTTCAAACGACGCCGGATTAGACGTAACCGCCGTTGCTGTTGTTGTTGTAGTGGCGTCTTCCTGTTTTGCCGATATGCTTCCACGGTTGAAATTTGACTCTGAGATTTCTGAATCTACGTCGTCTACTATGTAATCGAACGAACCGATTGAGTAAGATCGGTGCTGCTCTACGGATTCTGTTTGACGACGGCTGATGGATCCGATTTCGAGACGGAAGCTGTTTTCTCCACCGTTGCTGTTGTTGTTTCCGCCGACGAGAGACTTCATTAGATCGGACTCTGAAGCGAAGAGAGGAGAACGACAGAGAGGACAAGTCTGGTTCGAGACTAGCCAGATGTCGATACAATCGGCGTGAAAAGCGTGACAACAGAGAGGAAGAAGACGGAGCTGTTCCTCCGGTTCGAATTTCGACAAACAAACGGCGCAATCGCCGGAGTTTGTTGAACTAGATCGGCGAGTGACGGAGGAGAATTTGAAAATCGGAAGCGAATCAAGCACCGAGGATCGTTCTGTTTCGGGAGAGACTCGATGTCCAGAGAATCGTCGGGAATCTGAAGTTACGGTTGCGGCGGAAGTGGAAGATGACGACGGAGGGATAACGGAGCGGTGGCTAAAGCGATTGAGACACCGGAGGAGGAAACAAATGGAGACGGAGATGAGAAGAGTCATTAGAAGGATGAGAATGATGACTAGTACGCTTGGTTTGAGACTATCGAGAGAAGAAGAGTGAGAATCGTAGTTTCCTCCGCCATGGCTGGGATTGATGAGAGAATCCATTGATGAGATGAGAGCTCCACAGAAGAACAGAGAGAGAGAGGAGAAGAAAGTTATAAATTCCCCAACTGTTTATATTGATGACGGAGGAGAAGAAAGGCACGTGAGAGAGAGAGGTCACGTGTGAGGGTCATGGACCGGTCTTACTCTCCCATATAAAGAAGGGGACGTTGGGAAAGAGGCAGAGAAATAAATGTCATTGAACCAACTCAAACTGTCTATATTTAATTCCATAAAAGTTAAATCAAATCAATTGGCTTTTCACTTTGCTTTCAATTTTTTTTATATATAACTTTGCTTTCAAAATTTTTTATATATATTTATAAAAAAAATTGAAAGCAAAGTGAAAAGCCAATTGATTTGATTTAACTTTTATGTAAAATTAAATATATAAAAAATTCATTCTCTAAGGTATTTTAACATTGTTAAGGTAATAAATTTAGGAGAGTGACATGTATTTCTGTAAACATTTTTACTACAAAATCATTAGTTTGGTTTAAAATAAGTAGAGAATTCTAACATGTCATGGACTCGTGGTTGATTCCTAATACCCTTGTTTGAAAAATCGCTAGGCGCTAGTCGGGCGCTCGGCATGGGCCTAGCGATTAATCGGAAAATCGGATTAAAATCGGGGATTAACCGGGGATTAGTTTTAGGGTTATTTTAATATTTTTAAAATATATTAATCCAATATTGTAAAAATTTATGATTTTTATTACAAATTTATGATTTTTATTAAAATTTGAACACAAGTTATTGTAAAACATCACAAACTCCCTATTCAAATGATTGAATAACAAAAATGAAAGGTTTTTTTATACTTGCAATCTAAAAAATAATCGGGGTATATAAGATTAGGTGGAAAATAATCGGATTAGGCGGGAAGTAATCGGATTAGGCGGAGAATAATCGGGTTACTGATTTTTTAGGGGATTAGTCATTAATCGAGGCGGATAGGGTGGGCCTAGCGATTAAGCGGGGAGTAATCGGGGCTAGGCGGGGATTTTTAGAACAGGGCCTAATACTATTAGATACAGTGATGGTAATAGTACAAGCCAAAAAATGCAGAAAATATGAAAAAAGTTTCGTTTTATTTGGAGGTTTTGGAATCATTTGTTGAGTCCTTCCTCTTTATGCTTACCTTGTTGAGTCTAAAAACAGATGGATACCATTTTTGACATTTTCCCCAATTCTTATGATAATTGTTTTTAACTTTATGTTGCTTTTTTTGATATATGAATGATGCTATCATTATTTTCACACTGTCTTTTTCTGATATCCATTCGTTTTTTTTTTTTTTTTTTGCTGCCAAGTGTTACAAAATCCGAGGTTTTTTTATTTATGCAATAGAATCCGGAAAAGTTTGTCTCCTTGCGTGAACAAAATCAGGCGTCAAGAAAGCAAACCGGTTTAAATGGAAAAAAGTACGAACATTTTAACAAGATAATTGTAAGCTGTTAGAATGATAATCAACCTGATAAATAACATGTAAGTATATAGTTATATCTGAAAAATATATATATATATATATATATATATATATATATATATATAAGAGTTAATTGGATTTGTAGATCAGAGATCGAATGGAAATAATAATCATAATGTGCAATGGTCAAGAAGAGACAGAGGACGAGTAAGTCGCTCTATGGACTAGTCATGAGAAACTTTCGAAAGTGCAATGGCATTGGGAAAAAAATATTTCATTAATGTAATAAATTATGTAAAAACCTTTAGCCGAAGATAATCAAGCAATTAATACATTTATAAGTTAAAATCCAAACTAACGTACAACTGTCAAGGAAATATTTACTCGTAATTTTTTCATAATTTTGTTAGGAAAGGCTAGAAGACGACGATATGACACTGCAATAAACAGATCTTGTTTGCTTTTGTTTGAATAGAATGTTATAAACATTCTATATTATCCAGAACCTTAAAGTAATTCATTATTCATATATGGTCAAAAGAAACGAAAACTATATAGTATTATAAGAATTCCACAAGTTAGTTGGCTTAGAATTAATACGACTCCGCAGGGGACATGTGAACACAGCTCTTATTAATTACGGATATATGCAAAATCAGAATGACACTTGTAATATTAAGTCCATCACGTAATGCATTATAGACGTAGAGAGACACGTGACTACTCATTATTGGATATTATCTGTATTTTTGCGTAAAATAAGGTTGCGGTCGCACGTTCGTACCATGCCCTCTTACTCCATTTAGGTCATATAAAAAAGTTCATAGCTTGGAGTTTTCACTGTTTCTGTTTTATTATATTTCATTTCAAAATGCATTATGGATTATACAATACGAAGATATCAAGCTATCCAGAAACTATGCCACCAAATACGTAAACTGCATGTAGATACAACCTGTAAGTATAATTATATTTTTCTGATCATTAGTGATTAAAATAACAAATCCCTATACTAAGTCTAAAACAATCATCTGTCGATGTTCAACTAATCATACAAAACCCTAGCCAAACATTTTCCCATTTTTTGTGGTTCTGTCACTCATCACAAATTTATCGTTTTTTTACTACTAGCTAATTATCTAATTGAGCAGGTTGGATATATATATGTTTTGTTTCAGTGCTGTTGAATTTAGATAGCATGCTATGAATTCAGATATCAATTCAAAAAAAGAAATCGGTTAGAGAAATAAATAAAATTTATGTAACGAGGAAATGAAAGAAAGAAACATGGTGTGCTCTTGTGTCTGTACCCCTGAAAGGACAACAGTCATAAAAACAGACAACCTACTTTATTCATCAAACCATGAATATTTTCCACGTCACCTATTTATTTTCCTTTCCAAATCGATTTTGTTCACTTGATTTTGTCCTACTTTACTTGTATTGCACTCTAAGCATGTTCTCCTTTTTCTAATCTACAACTATTAAAAAAAAAACCTGATTTTTTCCTCTCAAATTAGTCTATCTCTCGTGTAGTGCTGGCTCAAAGTCAAAGGGTCCCTAAAAAAAAGCAGCTTAAAGTGTAAAAGACAGATCGAACAAATTGAGCCAAGATGATTAAAGGGTATGCTCAAAAGAGAACGTAAACAGATTCACTCTAAGAAGATCTTGAGATTATTCTGAACTTGCATACAATTCACAATCGCTTTAAGAAGAAAGGATTCAACATAAAAGAACTTCCATATTAAGGTATTTATAATATAGGAAAGTGAGGTTTAAAGATACTAATCTTGTAGCTATTGAGGGTTAAACAAGTCACGTTTAATCAAAAGACACCCATAGCTAAAACAGAGCATTGTCTCTGCAAAATTAGTAAGCTTTTATTTTTTCTTCACCTCCGATGCTTCTTCACTATGTAACGACAAATCGACAATTGTCCTTTGCAGTTTGGCACTGTCACAAAGTCCCCTGATAGAAACTGTTGGGGTCGGTTTCACCCTTTGGCGCCGAGCCAGACTTAGAACACTTTGGGAGTCTTTCAGAGATCATCTCGGGGCATCGCATCATTCACCTCGGGATATCTGTCTAAACGATTTAGTATACCCGAGCCCATCGCCTCGGGGATACATTCACAAGTCTACGAAGGCACCCGAGCTCTACCGCCTCGGGGGCACCCGAGCCCAATTGCCTCGGGGGTACCCGAGCCCATCGCCTCGGGGACACCCGAAGAAGCCACCCCAGAATGCCCGAGCCAGTCCTTCATGTGTACCCGAGCCGGTCTTACAAGTTCCCCGAGGCGAAGTCTTCATCATCGCCCGAAGCAAAGACTTAGTAAATATTCTTCTTTAAAGGTATCATTTCTAAGCACATTGTCATTTCCGAAAAAGAAGGATCATTTCCGATAATCTCGGAAATAATAAGGAAGAATCGCGAAGGATCAACTCAAATCAGGAAATCTTCCGAAAACTCCGAAGAATAAGGAAATTGTCCTAATCCGCGATATTCTAGCCGACTTCAAGATAAATGGAAATCTTCCGAGAATATCGCTGGAGAGGCGGTTTGTCATCCCTATATAAAGTAATTCAAGGCTAGAACGAAGGGGCAAGCAATATCGCTCTAGAATTTACACTACGCAAAGCTCTCGCAGCATAAACACCTTTTTCTTTTACGATCAAACTCTTGTACGATCAAAGTCATCTTTTTCTTAATAATATCAAGAACACCATCTTTGGTATCAATTGATTCTGTCGTTCTTTGAGAATTCTCGCAAATCGTATCCCTAAATTAAAACCCTAGACAAATCTCGATTGTGTTAGTTTCGACTTCCACAGTTTGGCGCCGTCTGTGGGGACTACTTTAGAATTCTCTTACCCTAAGACGCAGAATTCGATTACTGAAAAGGACGATGAACGAAGACGGTCGTCAGACGCCACCCGCTGGAGGAGGAATCCCAAACCCTCCAAACCCTCAGAATCCTCAAGCCGATCTGACGATTCTAGCGACTCTGGCCGAACTGAAGGATCTGATGGTTAAATTCCAGAAGAAAACTGACGACCAAGAGAAAGCCAACCAAACCCTGGCGCAGCGAGTCGACGAAATCGCAACACGCGGGCAACAAAAACCACACGTTTCCAAACTCGGCCACCACGAGCTCGAAGGGACTTGCCTGGCATCAACCCAACGAGACTCACGTTCGCGACACCAACCGGCAACACCAGAGTCGCAACCCGAGCCGACCCTGCCAGGCGCGAAAACCAAGGTGATCCCACCGAACCAGACGCAGTGGACTTGACGGACGAGCCAGATGATCTGCAAGATGAGCGTACCCGAGCCAGAGCTAACTCCGCCGAGCGAACAGATCTCACTGACGATGAAGAAACTGAGGAAAACATAAGGTGGGCCGAAGAATCCGAAAGAGAAGACGAGCTAAGCAAGATCCGAGCCTCCCTAGCCAAGGCGGAAGCTGATATGAAGCTCGTCAAAACCCAGATACATAGCGTTTCATCCTCCGCACCGAACATCGACCGAATTTTGGAAGAATCTCGGAATACGCCTTTCACCAAAAGAATTTCTGAGACGACGATGTCCAACCTGGGAAAGTTCAAAATCGACTCTTACAACGGATCAACCGACCCGAAGTGCCACATTAAATCGTTCGTGATATCTGTGGCCCGAGCCAGGTTCAAGCCCGGGGAAAAGGATGCAGGTCTGTGCTTACTCTTCGTGGAACATCTCAAAGGACCCGCATTAGAGTGGTTTTCAAGATTGGAACGAAACTCGATTGATAGTTTCGACGAGCTGTCGACATTGTTCCTCAAACAATACTCCGTGCTCATCGACCCCGGAACTTCCGACGCGGATCTATGGTCCTTGTCTCAACAGCCCACCGAGCCATTAAGGGATTTCCTCAAGACCTTCAAATCGACGCTAGCCAAGGTCGAAGGAATTACAGATGTAGCAGCTCTCTCGGCTTTGAAGAAAGCTCTCTGGTACAAGTTAGAATTCAGGAAAGAGTTGAACCTGTCTAAACCGACAACAATTCGCGACGCGCTGCATCGAGCCTCGGATTTCGTCGCCCACGAAGAAGAAATGGCGCTACTAGCAAAGAGGCACGAGCCAACAAAACAGGCGCCACGAACCGAGAAAAACGAGAAAGCCCAAGCGACACCCCCGGTCCAGAAGAAAATGCGTGAGAGCGGTACGTACACGCATCACGAAGGGCGCAATTTCTCAGGATACCATAGCTACCAGATTGACACGCCCCGAGGCCGTGGCCGCGGCAGAGGCCGAGGCCGTGGGCGAGGAAGAGAGTCCTTCACCTGGACAAGGGATCAGCCACCGAGCAATGATCAAGAATATTGCGAACACCACAAAATTTTCGGCCATCATACCTCGAGATGCCGAAGCCTCGGAGCCAAGTTAGCAACCAAATTCCTAGCTGGAGAGCTCGGGACAAACGTTACTTTTAAGGACCTCGAGCCAGAACCAGAGCCCGAGCAGACCAACCCAGGAAGAGACCCCGAACCAAAGAACCAGGAATCTCAGAAAAGAACGCGGGGGTCGGAAGACGAAGACCGAGATGGTACGCGGCAGAAGGTTCTCACCATAATGGGCGGATCGCCATACTGTCCTGACACCGTAGCGGCAATCAAAGCTTATCAGCGCCGAGCCGAGACGCCTAGCAACTGGACGAGACGCTTCGATCGACCTAACGACGTGATCACGTTCGAAGAAAGCGAGACAAATGGGCTCGACATGCCACATAACGATCCAATCGTCGTCACGTTAGCGATAGGAGACCATGACATTTACCGAGTATTAATTGACACCGGCAGCACCATTGACGTGATCTTTCGCGAAACGCTCCAACGAATGAACATCGACATGTCACAGGTGATTCCGACCCCGAGACCTGTCCTCAGATTTTCAGGGGAAACTTTGATGACGCTTGGGACCATCCAACTACCAGTCCGAGCCGGCGGGGTAACAAAGATAGTCAACTTCTCAGTCACCGACCGACCTACCATCTACAACGTCATAATGGGGACTCCTTGGTTAAATCTAATGCGAGCTGTCGCATCAACATACCATCTGTGTGTCAAATTCCCGACCCCTAATGGCGTGAAAACAATATGGGGCAGTCAGAAAAATTCTCGGATGTGTTTCATGGCAGCACACAAACTCCGAAACCCCGTCACCGAAGCGAAGGCTGAAACCAATCACAAGAAATCAAAACTTGGCCGGAGTGAAGAGAAGGCTATATCTAAACAGTTATAGCAATTACAGATCGAGGAGGCGCGCGAGGAAAAGAAGCCTACCTCGGATCCTGTAATCTCCATTAGCCTCGACGATGAACGGCCCGAACGATGCGTAGAAATTGGCAGTGACTTGAGCGAGGAAATCAAGACCGAGCTCATCTCATTCCTCAAAGAGAACATCAACACCTTCGCGTGGTCAGCTGAAGATCTACCTGGAGTGAGCATCGACATAATCTGCCACGAGCTGAATGTTGATCCATCTTTCAAGCCCATCAAGCAGAAGCGAAGAAAATTGGGCCGGGATCGCGCAGATGCCGTGAACGCCGAAGTTGAAAAGCTCCTGAAGATCGGCTCGATCTCTGAAGCAAGGTATCCGGATTGGTTACCTTCATCGAGCTGGCCGATTTCATCATCGAGCTGCCAACAGAGAACGTCCGAGAAGAGTCACCCAACGCTGTTTGGATCCTCCACGTCGACGGCTCATCCTCAAAACAAGGTTCTGGCGTCGGAATCCGCCTCGCATCACCAGAGGGTGAAATCCTTGAACAATCCTTTCGGCTAAATTTCGACGCGACTAACAACGTGGCTGAGTATGAAGCGCTGATAGCAGGACTTAAGCTGGCTCGGGGACTTAAGATTAACAAGCTGCGAGCCTTTTGCGACTCCCAGCTCGTGGCTAATCAATTCAATGGAGAATACGCGGCTCGCGACGAACGAATGGAAGCGTATCTTGCTCTCACGCAAGACTTGGCGAAACAGTTCGGAGAGTTTGAGTTGACCAGAATCCCACGAGGTGAGAACACATCGGCCGATGCCTTAGTGGCTCTAGCTTCAACCTCCGACCCAAATCTGAAGAGGATCATACCGGTCGAGTTCATCGAAAAGCCGAGCATTGAAGATAATAGCAAAGATCAAGTTCTAACAGCTCGGGAGACAGAAGAACTAGAAGAAATGGACATCGAACAACTAGACCAACAAACTACGGACAAAACCAAGCCCGAATACGGAAGCGACGCCAAATGGATCGGAGCCATCCGAAGCTACATTGCCGATGGAGAAGTTCCTACTGAAAAGTGGGCAGCTCGGAAGCTTAAGGCCAAAGCGGCTCGGTATACTCTGATCGACGGAGAGCTCTTTAAATGGCGATTTTCTGGTCCTCTCCTTATCTGTGTCGAAGGAAACGAAGCTCGGAGAGTCATGGAAGAAGTTCACGGCGGATCTTGTGGAAACCATACTGGCGGAAGAGCTCTGGCTATAAAGATCAAACGCCACGGATTTTTTTGGCCGACGATGGTCAAAGACTGCGAAAAATTTTCTCAACGATGTGATAAATGCCAGAGGCACGCACCAACCATTCATCAACCCGCCGAGCTCCTCTCTTCCATCACTTCGCCTTATCCATTCATGCGATGGTCCATGGACATCATCGGACCTCTACACAACTCCAAACAGAAGAAACTCGTCCTCGTACTAACAGATTACTTCTCCAAATGGATCGAGGCAGACTCCTACGCCAGCATCAGAGACGCGCAGGTCGAAAACTTTGTCTGGAAGAACATCATATGCCGCCACGGGATACCTTATGAGATCGTTACAGACAACGGGTCGCAGTTTATTTCGGCTCGGTTCGAAGGATTCTGCGAGAAATGGGGAATTCGCCTCAGCAAATCTACGCCTCGGTATCCTCAGGGGAACGGACAGGCCGAAGCGGCGAACAAGACGATTCTCGATGGAATAAAAAAACGCCTCGACGCAAAGAAAGGCCGCTGGGCCGACGAATTAGAAGGAGTACTCTGGTCACACAGAACCACGCCACGGAGAGCCACGGGAGAAACACCTTTCGCCCTTGTCTACGGCACGGAGTGTGTGATTCCCACCGAAGCCGAGATCCCGGGACTGAGAAGACGTTTTCTCCCCGAGCAGGAAAATTCCAACACTCAGATGATGGTGGACGAGCTGGACTTAGTTGACGAAAGAAGAGATTCGGCCTTGGTTCGAATGCAGAACTATCAGAATGCAACGGCTCGGTACTACTCTCACGTAAAACATCGCCGTTTCCACGAAGGAGATCTCGTACTGCGCAAAGTTTTCCAGAACACCGCCGAGCAGAACGCAGGCAAACTCGGCGCGAATTGGGAGGGACCTTACACGATCGCAAAGGTAATCCGTCCCGGTGTCTACGAACTCATCAACATGAACGGAAAAGCGGTACCTAGATCCTGGAACGCAATGCATCTAAGGAAATATTACCGCTAAAAACCTAAGGTACGCATGTACTTGAACTACGGGGTGGCTTGATCCCTGAAAAGGGTACGTAGGCAGCTCGACCTCGGACGAGTTCAGATATCCCCCCTAATTAAAAAAGGGGGGAGTGGGTCCGTATACTTATATACTCCCACTAAATTTTTCAAATTCACTAAGTTTTTACCCTTCGGGTTACCAATCTTATCCACCTCGGAGATTTTAACGGTCATCTTATCAATCTATAAAGCTAAAAGTTCAAACGGACGATGGCCACGTCCTCGGACAGAAAAAGCTCTTCTCACCGCCTCGGTTACAGCGCGCTATATAAACAGTCAAGATGGTTCGGTCGGAGATATCCTGCCATAAAGAAATCGTCTTCAGAAAACCCAGTTGACTTCTACACTGGTGCCCCAGTTCGCTTCTAAGCACTGGCATCGACTATATCAGCTCGGATCGCAACCGACAAAGATTAGTCCTGCTTACCAAAAGTGGTTCGAAAAGTGGTTCGAAAAGTTACTCTGAGACTAGAAAATTATCGAGAATAAAATATATTCATTATCAATAGTGGATAAAGCCGTCCAGGCATCAAGTCTTACAAAAACCCAGAATTAAAATAAGGAATGCGCCACGGATCTACTCATCCCGCTCCTCCGGAACATGTGCGACTTCGGAACTCAGATTCGTGCCGGCCTGATCCGTAATACCAATTCCCGCGGCAACCCCCTCGATTGACCTGTTTCCGAAATTATCTTCAACAGAATCCGGAGAAGCCGGAGGAAGCCTCAGATCCTCTCGCAGCTCGGTTCCGATCCGCACAAACTCCTCCTCAGCGTCTCCATACTCAGCTTTCCACTGGAGAACTTCCTCCTTTTCATCCTCGACATTTTTGCCGCCTTCAAGGTCGGCGATCAACTCAGCGTTAGCTCTGGCCTGGACGAGGAACATGTAGCGCTCGGACGCCTTCCCATACAGGTCCATCTTCGCTTCTATCGCCTCGACCTTCTTGGCGAACTCCTTCCTAGCCGCTTTCCTCTCCCAACGTACCTCCTTCTCACGAAGCGATTTCTCCTCGGTGAATAGTCGGTTCAAGCGTTTGATTTCGGCTTCCATCTTCCGACGGAGACGAAGACCGTCCTCAGCCGTCTTCAATCGCTCGACCTTCTCTGCCTTAGCCAACGCTTCGGCTTCCCGCCTGGCCTCATCCGCTTCGGCAACCTTAGTCGCCGCCTCGGCAATCTTGGCCTCTGCCTCGACCATCTTGGCATCGGCCCCAGCGATTCTGACCTCCGCCTCGGCTCGGGAAGTCTTGTATCTGCGGTTCGAGGAGTCGTAGGCTCGAACCATGCGGTTCATCGAATGGAAAGCCTGGAACGCAAAAACTAAAGTTAGTACTAAGAATTTTAAAAGGCTTAGGATGCCTCGGAGTTAAACCATTACCTTCAGGAATCCCGCAGCAGTTTCGCGGTAGTTTTCAGCCTCCAGCAAGGCCTCGGGCACAGCTAGGGTCGGACCCGAGCAAGAAGCGATAAGATTAGCAGATGCCATCTTATCCTTGTAGATGGGAGCCTCGTTGCGACACCTCTTCTCTTTCCTACGACCTCCCGAGCTATCACCTCGGGGCCTCTTGACCTTCGCCTTAGTTTTCACCTCGGCACCCAGAGCGGCAATAGCCGAGGTACCTACCACCTCGGGGATATCGGTCGGAGGAGAGATTCGCCCAGCCGCCTCGGGCATGATCGAAACCATATCCCGAGCTTCATTGGTCGCCTCGGCACCGACGACTTCAAGACTGGCCTCGGGAGGAGTAGGAGGTCTGAAGTTTGCCTCCAAAACGGCTTTTTCCTTAGCCGCCTTCTTTTCAGCAGCCTTCCTGGCCCTCAGAGATTGCGCAGCCCCTTGCATTTCAATGAGGTGATCTAGGCGGTGATCGGATGATTCTGAAGAAGATTGGCAGGGGGCTCCGTGCAACAAGCGCAAGGCTCTCTCAATCCTTTCCTGGGAGAAGTGCTTCGTCCAGTCGCACTTCCGAGCTATTAGTTCGTCGTGGAGGTCTAGAAAGCCTTCGGGAATGTCTTCGAGAAACGACGGGTTCCGATCTGCATGAACAAGAAAAACGATCAGTTAAAAGGTTAAAGCAAAACAAGACAGCGAATACGGCTTCGGGCGTAGTACCGATTTGTCTCCACTTTCCAACAATTTTCCCTAAGTAGTCCTCGTGGACACTATACTCATTTAAGGCGACGAAGAAGAAGTGGTCGGTGTATTTCTCATCCTTGCTCGGGAAACCACCGATAACCCTCCTGTTTGGCCTCGGAGATATGTAAAATCTCTCAACAGGGCCCGGTATGCGCCGGATCTCTAGAAGATTCCTTAGATGGCTTAGGTCGACGAGATTGACCGTCTCGATACTTCGGACTAAAATCCCCACTAGATGCCGCAAGCCTCGGGTCGTTATCTGGGATAAAGCAATCTTGTACGACCACAGAAACGCCAAAATCGGCCTCGGGATTGGAAGCCAAAGGTAGCAATGATAGAAGAACCCCTCGTAAAGGGTAAAAAACCCCTCGGGTGGATCATCGGCCCGCTCGTTTGGAGTTGGAAGTCTCAGTTCAACCCCTTCGCTGAAACCAAAACGAGCCTTGAGATCCCGAAGGGAATCCTCCGTGCATAAGGTAGAACCCGGGGGATCAGGTTTCCTAGTTTTCTTGGCTCGTTTTCTCTTCTGTTGACCCTTGGCTGCTTGGACTTTAGCTCGAAGCAACCTAGCTGCCTCGTCAGAATCGTAATGAACCTCCTCGGCCTTAATAGGAAGTAGAGGCGCCTCGGGGACATTTCGCCAGCACGATACTCCAGCTTCACCAGCTGCCGGAGGACGAGTCCTCCTACTCAAAATCGCCTCGAGATCATCAGGAAAATCCTGATCCCGAGCCACATTCGCGACCGCGTCTTCCCGAACAATGAAATGGCTCGGGTCTTCTTCCCGTGAAGCCGACTCTGCATCACTTCCACGGTACAACACGATCTGATGGTCCGCCTCGGGGTCGCTCGAAGAACTCCAGACCATCTTTCTCTTGTAGACGGGGAGATGAGTGTCGCCTCGGGGCGAATCGCTGGAATCAGATAGAGACATTTTCTGGCTCGGGAGATTGAAGGAGTTGATCGGAGGAACAAAGTTTAACAAATCGGGGAAATCAACCTAGATCTAATGACGGTGGCGCTATGACGGAAATATTAACGGAAAAAGTAGAAAATTCAAGAACTCAAGATCAGAGAGAAGAAAACGAACCTTGAAAATTTTCCTTTGCAATTGCGGAATGAAGAAATGAATCGGAGGCTTAACATTTATAGAGATTTGGGGCGCGTCGGGTACGAACGAGCCAAATAAAACACATCGAATCCGCGTCTGAAGCGCGTCGGGCACAAACGAAGTAAGTAAGATACTTCGCATCCGCACGAGTCTCGGGAATCAGCGAAAGGACCTTTCCACTTCTCGAGAAGGAATCCCAACCGTCACACGCCAAGAGAAGATGAAACGACAGAGGAATCCGAATCGCCAAAAACTTTAAAAGGACCGAACTGTCCAAAGTAAACGGTTCGGCCTAAATGTCATAAAGCTCATCACGCTTGGTTCTCCAAACTAACGAGCTGGGGGGCTAACTGTTGGGGTCGGTTTCACCCTTTGGCGCCGAGCCAGACTTAGAACACTTTGGGAGTCTTTCAGAGATCATCTCGGGGCATCGCATCATTCACCTCGGGATATCTGTCTAAACGATTTAGTATACCCGAGCCCATCGCCTCGGGGATACATTCACAAGTCTACGAAGGCACCCGAGCTCTACCGCCTCGGGGGCACCCGAGCCCAATTGCCTCGGGGGTACCCGAGCCCATTGCCTCGGGGACACCCGAAGAAGCCACCCCAGAATGCCCGAGCCAGTCCTTCATGTGTACCCGAGCCGGTCTTACAAGTTCCCCGAGGCGAAGTCTTCATCATCGCCCGAAGCAAAGACTTAGTAAATATTCTTCTTTAAAGGTATCATTTCTAAGCACATTGTCATTTCCGAAAAAGAAGGATCATTTCCGATAATCTCGGAAATGATAAGGAAGAATCGCGAAGGATCAACTCAAATCAGGAAATCTTCCGAAAACTCCGAAGAATAAGGAAATTGTCCTAATCCGCGATATTCTAGCCGACTTCAAGATAAATGGAAATCTTCCGAGAATATCGCTGGAGAGGCGGTTTGTCATCCCTATATAAAGTAATTCAAGGCTAGAACGAAGGGGCAAGCAATATCGCTCTAGAATTTACACTACGCAAAGCTCTCGCAGCATAAACACCTTTTTCTTTTACGATCAAACTCTTGTACGATCAAAGTCATCTTTTTCTTAATAATATCAAGAACACCATCTTTGGTATCAATTGATTCTGTCGTTCTTTGAGAATTCTCGCAAATCGTATCCCTAAATTAAAACCCTAGACAAATCTCGATTGTGTTAGTTTCGACTTCCACAGAAACAATGCACGTAACGGTACAACTTCTTGCCTCTGTATCCTCCTGAAAAATGTAAATAAGATAAACATACGAGAGATGAAATATACCAAACAATCACAAAAATCTTAAAACTAGGCAATTTGATATTCCATTCCATTAATATTCACTTGTCTTAGATTGGTAAAAACAAGGAGGCTATTGGTGATCACAATGTACACATGAAAAATAAGAAGAGGAAACTTGGAATAGGAAGCACAGATTCAGAACCAGGATTGAAAGTTACGTGATTTAGAATCCAAACCCACTCACCATTTATCTTCATCAACAAAGAGGCTCAAATTAACTTATATAGATAAATCATTAACACAACCAAATAAGACCGGATGCTCGAATTAAGCTATTCTATAGCCTAAACAAATCGCAAGTCAAAGTTCAGACATTGGAGTATCGGAACTAAAAATTAAGAAAGGCACACATACATCAAACAATCATGAAAACCGAGGGAAAGCTGGCAGTTTCATCTACATGCAATGCTTTGGATTAGAAAACAAGGCTTTGTGGTGACCAGAATGTACTTGCAGTAGGAACCGTTAGACGTTAGTTTCCAAACCCACCCACATTTACTCTTTTTCCATAGATTCTCAAAATAAGGTTAGAGGAGTCCTTAAAACGTAATTCTCCAAATTCAGCCTCTTATTTTTTTGGTGAGCCTAATAACATCACAAATTCAGACAAATGTAGTAGAGGAATTAAGATAGCAAGAGAGCAAAATGTACCTTAAACCTCCTTATAGGTGCCTTATCAAATTCCAAGGTCTTCGCAAATTGTGAAATACTCCGTAATATGTATTAGAAAAAACATCTCTCTACTCTCCAGTCAAATACTCCGTAAAATAATTAGGAATTATGTATATAAATACATATACACATCTTTTATTTTATTTTACATATACACATTTGACGGCCATAAAAAAAACAATACGGGTGTGACTGTGTTGTAATTCTCACAATCTCTCTATCTTTCACACTTTCTTACTCGTTTGTGTTCACTTGTTCTAGAGAGAAAACAAGAACACATTTTACTTTAATTGTCTACATTGATATTTCGGATCACTAGGATGACATTACACAACATCACACACACACTCTTATACTAGTTTTACTTCTACTTACTACACACACTTGCACCATGCTTCTACTTGGACTCTAGACATAACAACTTCTACTAGGCCATTCTTCTAGGCTCTAGTTTACAAGCAACCTTACCTTAGACTACAACCACTCTCATTTAGCTACTCTAGCTTAGCTTAATTATTTATAAGCACACCATACACACATAATCTGGGCTCAACTCTACTAACGGCCCATTTACAAACCAAAACACACAATTACTATGTGGGCTTCACTCCAGCCCAATAGCCTCATCTTTGACTTTCTCTTCTCTTCTGTTGACTCTTCTTCTTCGACAACTTCTTCTCCTTTTGCTTTGCTTTTGCATCTTCTCTTTTCTTCTTCATCTTCTTCTCACTTGAAGCTTTTCTCTTTTGCAGGTTTAATCAAGAACTCAATCTCAACACTCCCTCTTGAGTTCTTCGATTAAATCCCCAATTTCAATTTTAGGGCTTTCAATCCCATGGCTTCTTCTTCTTCGATAGATCGCCTCTCTTCTCTTCTTCGGCGAGCATCTCCTTCTTGCTTCTATTCCTTTAATAGAGCTTCTTTCTCTATCGTGGTGCATAGCTTCTCCAACGACAGCTAGAGGTCACAACTCTCACAGATCACCAGTCACCGTCACGGTGAAAGTCTCCGCCGCGTCTTCAACCACCACTTTCTCCGTATGTTGGCTTTCCCTCTTAAGCTGAATCCCCATGGATCCAACCCTTTTCTTTCCATTTTTGTTGCGAATATTTTTGCCATCTCTTGGCTCATTCTCTTCGCAATCTCCTCTGTTTTCTTTGATCAATTCCTGACCAAAAACTTTTCTTTGCAGGAAACACTTCAACTCTTTGCCATGAGCCTTCCATGTCTCCTCCAAGTTTTCTCCTTCGTGAGCTCTTCTCACGTTCTCATTAAATTTCTTCTCCATGAGACCATGACCACTCGTCATGTCTCTTGCTCGGCTGACATTGCAACCGGCTTCAGCTCCCACTGTGGTGAGCTTCTTCTTTGCTTGGTGTCAACTGTGATCACCAGCCTTGTTCTCTTTTTTTTCGATTCTCCGAACCATCACCTTAGCATTTAGCCTTGGACTTTTGACTCTGGCACCATCACCCGGCTTCTCTTACCGTAGTCTCTTAGGTTTCTCCATGAGTCTCATCCTTGCTTTCTTTGCCTTAGATTGTTTGGCTCTTTGAATCTCCACCTCAGTTTTCTTAACCCTAGCTTGATTGGTTTCTTGAATCATCAACCTCGGCATTCTCCGACTTGGTTTGTTTGATCCTTCACCACCACTTTGGTTATTCTAACCTTGGATTCTCCTTCTCGTTTTCAGGTTTTGATCCACTCAGATTTCAACCCTAGTCACGGATTGGAGCTTCTCGACACCATTGCTGCCACCTTAGTTGCTTCCTCTTTGACGCAAGACTACATAGTCTACATTTCATCTTGGAGGTTGCAACCAAGCTTACATTGGTGCCTTCTTCCTTCTTTGCCTCAGCTTCTTCTGCTGCAGGCATCTCCTCTCTAGTTCCGAATCCTCTTGGTATTTTTAACCAAGGTTTCTTCTTTCTCCTCGTTTCAGCTGAAGAATCGCATGGAATCTCCACTTCATCGAGCATATTTGAGCTTCACCAAGACAATGTCGAACAAGGATTGAATTCATCACCTTTCACAACACCATCTCCACACCGTTGTCTTCATTGCTTCTTCCAGAAGATCTCCACGTCTACTTGGATGCACCTGAAGCCCTCCTTCTCTAAGGTACGGTGGGAAAGAGTTTGTGTAGGTTGGTGGTGCTCTTTCTTGTCACCACATCTCTTTCCTTCTCTTCTTTTCCGACATAATCTCAGCTTTGCTCTTCTTTTCCCTCAGCCTTACACTTCTCTTTCTTGTGCAGGCTCTTCTCTTCTTTTGTCTTGAGCACAGATCCACTCAAGATTTAAATCTCTTGCCTTGAGCTCAAGTCCACTCAAGGTCTCACTCTCTTCTTCTTCTTCTTCCACGGCTTCTTTGCCGTCTCACTTACAGCAGCTTCTCGGGCTGCATCATCTCTTCATCTTTGCCGTCTTCTTCTTACGGCCAGCTTTCTTCTTTGTTGATGGCTGTCTCCATCTTCCTCACAGCTTTTTCTTCTTCTTCCTTGGACAGGCTCCAAGATCAAGTAAGCTCTGATACCATGTTGTAATTCTCACAATCTCTCTATCTTTCACACTTTCTTACTCGTTTGTGTTCACTTGTTCTAGAGAGAAAACAAGAACACATTTTACTTTAATTGTCTACATTGATATTTCGGATCACTAGGATGACATTACACAACATCACACACACACTCTTATACTAGTTTTACTTCTACTTACTACACACACTTGCACCATGCTTCTACTTGGACTCTAGACATAACAACTTCTACTAGGCCATTCTTCTAGGCTCTAGTTTACAAGCAACCTTACCTTAGACTACAACCACTCTCATTTAGCTACTCTAGCTTAGCTTAATTATTTATAAGCACACCATACACACATAATCTGGGCTCAACTCTACTAACGGCCCATTTACAAACCAAAACACACAATTACTATGTGGGCTTCACTCTAGCCCAATAGCCTCATCTTTGACTGTCTCTTCTCTTCTGTTGACTCTTCTTCTTCGACAACTTCTTCTCCTTTTGCTTTGCTTTTGCATCTTCTCTTTTCTTCTTCATCTTCTTCTCACTTGAAGCTTTTCTCTTTTGCAGGTTTAATCAAGAACTCAATCTCAACAGACTGGTATGATATAAGAAGAAAAATAAAAGAAGAAATGAGAAGAAAATAAAAATAAAAAGTAGAAGAATTTGTTGTACTATATATTTGTAGTGGGATATTTTATACGTTTTTATCTTACTTTTTGAAGAATTGGGAAAAAGATAAATTTTTCTGTCATTTACTTGACTGGTAAAATTTAAGTATAAAATAGAAAAATTTATTTTCATCTCATAACTTTTTTTCTATATAATACTATCAGTCACATCCTACATATACACAACTAGTATATCTTTTAAGATGTGTTTGTTATTTCTAAAATAATTGATAAAAGTATGAAACTCGAACTGTTGCATTTGTATTATGGGGCCCTATGAATTGGAGAATTGGGCCTTCGTTTTACGTGGGTCCTCTTTTAGTGGATTCCTTTTGTCGTCTTCCGAGGGCTGCCTAGTCAGATCCCAGTTCGGTTCCGGAATCCGGACAATGTTAGTCACGAAAACTCGACTTGACGGCTTTTTGGGGGCCACAGACTAAATAAATCACGTTTATGGGCTGATCGGTCAGCCCCGGTAGAAACGTACCGAAGTGCTTCAGTGTGGATTTCTTCCCGAAGGGCTACCACACTGTCTGTCCCGAGTTTGGAATGCTTTCCGACTAATGCTAGGGTAGCCAGATCGCGTGTTATTGGACTACCAGGTAAATTACTTGGGCCAAGCCCAGACTTCCCACACAGATATATTTTTTTTGTTTCCAGCGTGGATCGAACTTGGGTTAGTTTCTTCAAACATTTCCCCAATTCTCAACTACCACTGGACCATAGCTGTGTGGTCTTTTATTTTTATTTGGAAATCAGAAAATACAAGACTAATGAAAAATGATTGGAGCTCAAACATTTTATAATTATAAGACATCAAATTGTTGGGTGTTGACAAATATATTATTAGATGAAAATCTAGAACCCTAAAAACCATAGCTTTTTAACAATGATAATTTAAAAAACATCTGTTGAAATTATATTCGAAAAGTTTATAGATCATACACGATGCATGATGTTGTTGGCCAAGAGCTATAATAATGGAACTTGGAAAGCAATTAGGGCAGACTCATTTTATTCCCTCGACGAACGAGGAATATATACTGTTAGTTTAATTTCTTAAATCCATAGTATCATACCAGGCTCTCATGTTGTAGTTTAGACACGCAAAATCGAAAACTAATAAGAAATGTACTTCTTCGTGTTTTACGTGATAGTATGATACTATGATTTATGTTCTTGAATGTACAATAATTATGTTGAATTGAGTTTTAAAAGCAACTGATCTAATAAAACTGTAATAAATACAGAACTCCCATAATAATGTCGTTACATCAAACTTTATAACCTAATCACGGATAAATTAAACAAATTCAAGATCTTTAATATATTGATTTTTAAGTGGCCATGAATTGTAGACCACAGAAGCTATAATGGTTCGTGATACAGGTGATCCAGACTCTAGCTTTCTATATAAGACCCATCACTTCACCATGTATCATGAAGTTCTTCTTCCTCCTAGAGCTTCTCTCTCTAAATCGAATCCTGTATCGTCCTGATTCCACTTGCTATCGAGAATTCTTATAAACCTCGTAGCTATAACAATGGATTCGTATTACGTCGGGTTTTTGGACAGTGACGAGCCACACTTTCTAGAATCTTGCTCTCGTTGTCGCAAAACCCTTTCTCTCAACTCAGACATTTTCATGTACAGGTACTTCTTCGTTGCTTGTGATCCAAACAACTAAATGAATCAGTCTTCAAAATCAAAATTTTGCAGAGGGGACATGGCATTCTGTAGCCAAGAGTGTAGGCAAGAGCAGATTGAGTCTGATGAAACTAAATCCAAGAGGTGGAGAAAAACGTCATCCTCCAGATCATCATCTCTCCGTAAATCGTCCGATTCGAAAGATTCCGCCGCCGGCGAAACCGTACGGACAAAGAGTCTTGTCATGGCTTAGTTATTTACATCTTCATCTGACCTTTGTAAATTGGATGTGGAGGTTAATAAACAAAGAGTGGAAGGTAGGAAACGGAGAGGCCAAAGTAAATTAGTATTGGTTGTGAAGTTTTGTTATATCTCTGCCTATATTTTTGGTTCTGGTTTTTACCACGAGAAAAGGGAATGATCTCTGTTTGTGCTTCTTGATTCAGTTTCGATAGAAAAAAATAATTAATGTTAAGTGTTCGAAATTTATGGTCTTACAGTTCAAATGGGCTTCTTCTGAAATATTTAGCCCAATATTGCCCTTTGTGGCCCATTTATCAGATTCCATAAATTGACCCGTTTGTCGAAAGCTCCTAATACCGGACTACGTCCATCTGTCAAAATGGGTTAATACTCAGGGGTTACCCGAACCCGCTCATAATTTTAATGGGTTTGGATTGAATTTTTTTATCCATATATATATATAAATGGGTTAATACCCATGGGTTACCCGAACCCGCCCATAATTTTAATGGGTTTGGATTGAATTTTTTTATCCATATATATAAATGGGTTTTAGTGGGTTACCCTATTAAAGTTATAGATTTAATTGGTAAAACCCATTAGGGTCATGAGTTACCCATGAGTTTCATAACCAAAACTAAAAAGTAAAATTTATATATATCTATATTAATATATTATGTAAAATTTATATAAATATCTTCTTTTCTTTACAACTATCTTTTTATTTGGTTTTATGGTTCTTTGGATTTGTGGTTTTAAGATTTTAGGATGCTTTTCTATTGTAGATTTTTTTAATTTATTATTTAAAAACTTTTGTTGGTTTACAATTTTATGTTATTTTTTGGATTTTTATTATTTATATATTTTATTATACATATATGGGTACCCATATAACCCATTAAGCCAATGAATTTTTACAATAATGGGTTTGGGTATGTAAAAATTTAACCCATATAAATATATGGGTTGGATCAAACCCGTCCATTAAACACTCGAACCTATATGGGTTTGGGTCGGGTCGGATTACCCATTTTGACACCCTTACGTCCATCGTATACAAAGACATGAAAGAGTAGTATGTACGAGAGATATGGAAATTTGTTGTTCTACTTTCCTTTTTAATAGGTACGATAATTAAGTGATTCAGTTAATACTCCCAGAAAAAAAAATATTCTAAAGTACAAAATAAAGTAAACCACCTAATTGATCACAAAAAAGAGATCACCTACCTTTCTACTACTAGAAGCAAGCTTTATGTACACAATGAATCTAGTAATTTTGTCATAACTAAATGCCAAAATCACCTAACTTTGGACAATGCGTATATATTCAGTTCACAATGTATAATTTGACGTATCAACTTAATATTGAAAACTGTTCAAAGAAACACATTGTATATCCTTTTTCCCATATACCAACATATTTACAGTTTTTAGTTTATGTGATGATGTCTATAAATTAGTGAAAACATTTTTCATTTCAAAATGTATGTATGTTCTTCTGTTTCCATTTCCCATTTACACGTATGTCTCCATAAATTATAGCCAAATTCACACGTGTTACTATTTGATAAATAATAATTTGTTATATTTATATAAATGAATGAAATTAATTTAAATTTACATTTATTTGGTTTTTAGTGAGGAAAATTCAGCTTTTTGTTTTTGTTTTGTCAACGCATGATGCTTCTTTATCTATTCAAACGATAGTACAAAAAGATCGTATGATGATTTTCTTTAAAAACTAATTTAAATAAAATTGATAATTTGGTAAGGCTTAAAAAGAGTTAGTTCAGTTTTTCCTGGCGATCGCCTGAAACATCTATTGATATTTTCTTTGCATTGACCGGAACAAAGGTTTTTTGAGCAACGAGATTAACTATTACGAAATGTCGATTATACCCCTAAAAGATAGCGTAATTACTATTCAGGTACTTTAACCAGACTCTTTCACTTATTCATATTTTTTTTTCTTTCTTTAATTTCCTTTTTTTTTTTGATTGCGCATAGTATTTTGCTCGCTTCATTCATCTCCTCTCTCCCCGTCTTTTCTTGGTCCTATAATCATGTCCGTCCAATAAAACCCTAATTTTATCTTTCCTTGCGTCGTTTCACTCTCCATTACAGAGCTGTAGAATTTAGCTTGAAAAAGGGTGAAGATTAGGGTTTGTTCTAGATGTCCTACAATCAATCAAGGCCCGACAGAAGCGAGAATCAATATCGTAGAACTGGTCGATCCACCGGTAACCATCACCAACAGCAACAACAACAACAGCACCGATCTTCTTCCGCCGCCGGTTACGGTAAGGGAGCCGGCGCTCCTGCTACTGCGCCTGCCCCTTCCACTTACGCTGATAATTCTTCCTTGCCTTCTTCTAATCGCAGGTTTTCAATCAAATTCGATTTTTTTAAAATTATTTTTTGGTTTAATTTGGAGGATTCTCTGAGCCATTATTGGACATGGTAATTCTGCAAATTTTGATCCTTTATTGTTATTTATGACAGTTTTAAGAAGCCCGGCAATGCTCAAGGAGCAGGGCAGCCTCGGGTGAATCTGCCACCTGTGAATCATCCTAACAACCACAACAATGGTCCCAATGCACACTCTCGCTCTCAAGGTATCATCTTTAATCACGGATGGTCTTTTTTTGCTCAAAGTTTTTAAATTGGATGATTTCAGATGAATTTGGTTAGTGATCGTTTGGTTTAGTTCAATCTCTCTTACACTGTTAGTTACAGGAGTGTCTGGTGAACCGGTTGTTGGTGGTCCAGCCAATCCAACTGAATCATTCAACAGAAACACTGGACCTATTCCAAAGGCTCCAACTTCTCAGTCTACCGCCATGAGTTCCAAAAACAATGAGACGCCCAACACAGCTAAAGGTAGGTTTTGTTGCATCGTCTAGTTTTTGTATGCGTGTCCTGAGCTTTGAAGCTTGAATTAAATTCCTCTGTACATCCATAAAGGTATAAGTTTTATAATGTTTTTTGTTTTGTTTTGTGGCAGCCTCTGGAGACGCTTCTCAAGCATTTGCTGTGCAATTTGGGTCACTTGGTCCTGATTTGATGAAGGTATGCTGTTATTCCTTCTTTTGTTTGTTTGATTTTTCCATCTACACCTGAATCATCTGCCCTGTTGGTTTTCTAGATTCCTGCTCGAACTAGCTCTGCACCTCCGAATATGGATGAGCAGAAACGTGCACAGGTGGAACACCTTTTTCAGTATTATGCATCTGCCGTTAACGTGATTGTTACCTACATGAATAATTTTTGCTTATAGGATGATGAATAGTCTGTGTCTCGAACTTTGCTTCTGACTTCAAATGCTCTGTCTTGTATTGGGATGGGGATTTACTAGCCTGATGCCTTGATCTTTAACTCAAATTGGTTTAAAGAATATCTACTGAAAGTTAATTTGATGACTTTTATTCCACTTTGTTCTGAACTTTACCTTTTGTTTATGACACGGCCAAACATTGTTTTGCAGATGCAGCAAGCTTCTTTAAGACCGGCACCAAATGTGCCAGCTTCTGTACCCAAAAAAGATTCATCAAATAAGGGTGCTGATAATCAATTGATGAGGAAAGAGGGGCACAATCCATCGAGTGAAAAAGCTGATATCCAAGTCCCACATATATCCCCTCCAAGTCAAACGCAGAAGTCTCCAATTACAAATATCCGCATGCCTTCTGTGCAGACACCATATCAGCATGCTCAGGTCCCTCACCCTGTACATTTTGGTGGGCCGAATATGCATATGCAGCCTCCCGTGACTGCAACTTCATTTCAGATGCCAATGCCAATGGCATTATCTATGGGAAATACCCCTCAAATCCCGCCGCAGTTGTTTTTTCAGGGTCTCCCATCACATCCATCACATCCAATGCATCATCAGGGTATGATGCATCAGGCTCAGGGACATGGTTTTGCAACTCCAATGGGTGCTCAAATTCATCATCAGTTAGGCCATGTGGGTGTGGGTTTGAGCCCGCAGTATCCCCAGCAGCAAGGAGGAAAATATGGTGGGACACGCAAGACCACGCCTGTAAAGATTACACATCCTGACACACACGAAGAGCTGAGGCTTGATCGACGCGGTGAACCGTATTCAGAAGGCGAATCAGCGGCTTTTAAACCACATTCTAACCCACCTCCCAGATCACAGCCAGTCTCATCACTTGCTCCACGACAAGTCAATTTGGTGCAACCCTCATATAACTCAAATACCATGATATATCCTCCGGTTTCTGTACCCTTAAATAGTGGTCCAATATCATCCGCTCAGGCACCGAGATACCATTACCCAGTTATTGATGGGTCTCAGAGAGTACAACTTATCAGCCAACCTGCTCATACTGCTCCACAGCTTATCAGACCCGCAGCTCCTGCTTATGTTTCATCTGATTCAGCTTCCTCTGTGAAAGCACGCAATACCCAAAATGTATTGTCATCTGCTCTACCTGTAAATGCAAAGGTATCAGTGAAGCCAGCTGGGGCTTCTGAAAAGCTTGGATCACCAAAAGCCAGGTCACATGGAGAAGTTAACATTTCTCTGTCACAAAAAGACGTGGAGGCAGGTTCATTGAGCTCTTCACAGCAGCCGAAACCTGGCTTTGTTTCTGGAGTACCAAATTCGTCTGCTCCGCCAGAGAAGTCATCTGTGGAGACTGCTCCAGTTGCAACGACTGAAATCAGAAGAGCAGAAATGGTGAGTGAGTCGATCTCAGTTGAAGATCAGACATGTAAGGAGGAACCCCCTCATAATCCGACTGAGGTATGATATTGATACCGTGTTTTGTTTTTGGGTATTATTTAGTAATTGTTTTTATACCTTGACTAAATTACTTTATTTTTTGGACAGACTATGCCAGACTCTCTGGTCTCTGATCCCGAAACAAAAACCGTTGCTGCCAAGGAAAATTTATCACTCCCAGCTACCAACGGGTTTAGGAAGCAACTCATGGAAGTGTCTCCTACAGCTGATGCTCCAACTTTTGAATCAGTAGATACAAATATTGACAAATCTATGGAAGGGTCAAGCCATGCCTCATCTGAGATTTCTGGTTCTTCACCGCAAGAGAAAGACCTAAAATGTGATGAACGGACTGTTTCTGACAGGCTCGTTGAAAGGTCTGTAATTTCGGATGAAAAACTCGAAACAATGTCAGGTGTGCTTGAGAAGGCACAGAATGAGGTAGATGGTGCCACAGAAGTCTGTCCTGTCTCTGAAAAATTAGCTGAAGTTACAGATGATACAAGCTCTGACCTTCCACATTCTACTCATATTCTGTCTTCTACTGTTCCTCTTGGACATTCAGAAACATTGTCAAAACATCATGGTATAGAAAATTCTGGTGATAGTTTGACCTCTGCCCCAGCTACTCTTTCCAAAGATAAATCTGCATTTGAAATAAACACGAGAAGAAATACTTCTACAAAAGGAAAGAAGAAGATAAAAGAAATTCTTCAAAAAGCAGATGCTGCAGGGACAACTTCTGATCTCTATATGGCTTACAAAGGGCCTGAGGAAAAGAAAGAGAGCTCAAATGTTGTTAATGATGTTTCGAACCAGAAGCTGGCACCTGCCATACCTCAGGCTGTTGAAGCCACTGTGGATGCTGAACCAGTGAAAAATGAACCAGAAGACTGGGAAGATGCAGCCGATGTTTCTACACCAAAGTTGGAAACTGCAGATAATTCTGTGAATGCAAAGAGAGGTTCCTCAGATGAGGTCAGAGACAGCTGTAGCAATACAGAAAAGAAGTACTCCCGGGATTTCCTGCTAAAGTTTGCAGACCTGTGTACTGCTCTCCCTGAGGGATTTGACGTTTCCCCTGATATTGCTAATGCCTTGATTTTTGCATATATGGGTGCATCACATCATGAACATGATTCATATCCTACTCCTGGAAAGGTTATGGATCGCCAAGCAAGTGGTGCTCGTTTAGATCGTCGTCCCAGCAACATGGCTGTTGATGATAGATGGACGAAGAATCAGGGTTCTCTTCCAGCAGGATATGGCGGTAACCTAGGTTTCCGACCTGGTCAAGGAGGAAACTTGGGAGTTTTAAGAAACCCTCGTATGCAGGGACCAATTATATCTAGACCGATGCAACCTGTGGGTCCTATGGGAGGAATGGGCAGAAATACCCCCGACTTAGAAAGGTGGCAACGTGGTTCAAATTTCCAACAAAAAGGACTTTTTCCTTCTCCGCATACTCCTATGCAGGTGATGCACAAAGCCGAGAGAAAATACGAAGTGGGTACAGTTACAGATGAAGAACAAGCAAAACAAAGGCAATTAAAGGGCATCCTGAACAAGTTGACCCCACAAAACTTTGAGAAACTGTTTGAGCAAGTTCAAAGTGTCAACATTGACAACGCTGTTACACTTTCTGGTGTCATTTCACAGATATTTGACAAAGCCTTGATGGAGCCAACATTCTGTGAGATGTATGCAGATTTCTGTTTTCATCTGTCTGGGGCGTTACCTGATTTTAATGAGAATGGTGAAAAGATTACCTTCAAAAGATTGCTGCTCAATAAATGTCAGGAAGAATTCGAGAGAGGGGAGAAAGAAGAGGAGGAAGCCAGTAGAGTTGCCGAAGAAGGACAAGTAGAACAAACCGAGGAGGAAAGGGAAGAGAAAAGACTCAAGGTGCGGAGGAGAATGCTCGGTAATATCAGACTTATTGGTGAGTTGTACAAGAAAAGGATGTTGACTGAGAAAATCATGCACGCATGCATCCAGAAGTTGCTCGGGTATAATCAAGATCCACATGAAGAGAATATTGAAGCTCTGTGTAAACTAATGAGTACGATAGGAGTTATGATCGATCATAACAAAGCCAAGTTCCAGATGGATGGATATTTTGAGAAAATGAAAATGCTATCATGCAAACAAGAATTGTCTTCTAGGGTGAGGTTCATGTTGATTAATGCCATCGATCTGAGAAAGAACAAATGGCAGGAGAGAATGAAGGTTGAAGGGCCGAAAAAAATTGAGGAAGTGCACAGGGATGCTGCACAAGAACGCCAAACTCAAGCTAATAGGCTTTCACGTGGACCCTCGATGAATTCGTCAGCAAGAAGAGGGCATATGGAGTTTAGTCCTAGGGGAGGAGGAGGAATGCTATCACCTCCAAGTGCCCAAATGGGTGGCTACCATGGACCACCTCAAGGTCGTGGCTTTAGTAATCAGGACATTAGATTTGATGAAAGGCCATCTTATGAGCCTAGGGTGGTTCCAATGCCTCAAAGGTCAGTTGGTGAGGAGCCTATTACCTTGGGTCCGCAAGGTGGTCTTGGTCAGGGAATGTCTATTAGAAGGCCTGCAGTAGTGTCAAACACTTTTCAGTCTGATGCTACTCAGGCCGGTGGTGGAGATTCTAGGCGACCGGCCGGTGGTTTGAATGTATTTGGCTCACATAGACCTGCAAGTCCTGTTACTCATGGACGGTCAAGTCCTCAAGAGCGGGGAACAGCTTATGTTCACAGGGACTTTGCAAGTCTGTCGCGTACTTCTGATCCATCACCAGAAGTTTCATCTGCTAGGCAAGTACTACAAGGGCCATCATCTACAGTAAACAGTCCTCGAGAAAATGCTTTGTCTGAGGAACGGTTACATAATATGTCACTGTCTGCAATTAAGGAATATTACAGGTACTATATCTCTCCTTCCTTGCTGGTCATTTGTTTCGTTCTTCGCATAGTCATCAGATACTGCCACATTTAGGAAATTATTCTGTGGAAACCTGGGTAGGTACAATTGGATCAAATTACAGTTTATTCGTTTACAGTTAAAGCGTTTGTTTACAACGACAGATCATCTGATAAAGTGTATATTTCTTGAAGTAGGTAAATTAGAATTTTTTCCAACAAAACGGATTAAAAATACATATGAGAGACATTGTTCTTTGATTTAAATAGAATCTCTAATAAAAGGTGAAACTCTGACTGGTATGTGCGTTTTATATTGTTTTCTATCATATGTGACAGTTTAGAATCTGTCTCTTTTTAACAGACTGTGCGTTTTCTGTATGATGTTATTTTCTATTCGTTTGATAAGCACTCTTGTGCGTTCCAATGATTGTTCTTGTGCAGTGCCCGAGATGAGAATGAGATTGGTATGTGCATGAAAGATATGAATTCGCCAGCTTATCACCCAACAATGATTTCTCTCTGGGTAACTGATTCGTTTGAGAGAAAAGACAAAGAAAGGGATCTCTTAGCAAAGCTCCTTGTGAACCTCGTGAAATCTGCTGACAACGCCTTAACAGAAGTCCAGCTAGTGAAAGGGTAAGTAAACAAAGCCCATAAATCGTTTAAGTCACACAGTCTAATCAAACGTCTGTTGCTTAAATCTGTTACCGCTTTTTCACAGGTTTGAATCTGTTTTGACAACCCTGGAGGATGCTGTAAATGATGCTCCAAAAGCAGCAGAGTTTCTTGGTAGAATTGTTGGTAAAAGTGTGACAGAGAAAGTAGTGACATTGACAGAGATTGGTCGGTTAATACGGGAAGGAGGAGAAGAACCAGGAAGTCTGATAGAGTTTGGATTAGGCGGTGATGTTCTTGGGAGTGTTTTGGAGATGATAAAGACAGAAGCAGGAGAAGAAGCGTTGGTTGAGATTCGCCGGAGCTCAGGTCTGAGGATTGAAGATTTCAAACCTCATGCACCTAACCGGTCTAAGATATTAGAGAAATTTACTTAGGAAAAAAAAAATGGAACCATCTTTTAGGTTCCTTTCTTCTTTCTTTTTTTTTTTTTCTCTCTCTTTAAAGTCTTTCTCTTTTTAAGTGCTTCAACAAAACTAATTTGTTAAAAGGGGAGTTTCTCTATTTTATTATATAGCAAAAACCTTCCAAAAGATTTCATTTCTTTATTTATTTAGCCTTCTCGTATAAAAGTTTTATTAGTGCACCAGAGAGCTCAATGTTATAATAAATTTTGATAAAATTCGATCAGATATGAGTTATTATTATTAGTGCATAAGGTCTAAAGGCCCATCTTAAAAATTCTACATCCATATGAGAGAAGCAACAAGGCTTTTACATCTTTAAAGTTGGGTTAATTTGATGGCCCATATATGATGGTCCAAAGGCCCATATTAAAAAAATGCCCTAACATGATTCGTATATAAAGAGGCGAAGAGTGTGCCAAATGAAATTGCTCACTAGGGTTTCTTATCTTCGACGGCGTGGTGTTCCCTCCTGCTTGCTCTGAAAAATGGTGAAAAAACCTAATCCTTTCTCTTCGTTATTGTTCTTGTATTAGCATGCTTTCGAATATACTTCCTTCTATCTCGCTCGAGCTTTCGTTTTGAGATTTGCTAGTTTCATAGTTGATCTGTGGATTTTGATATAAGTCTAGTTTTGTGATATTCCTCTCTCTTCTGACTCCACTACCCTTTTTTCGATGTTCCACAGGCGAAGAGAACGAAGAAGGTTGGAATCGTCGGCAAATACGGTAATTATTCCTGAGTTTAATTTCTTCTATGCATCTCATATTGGATCGCACAGGATGTCAAAAGCTGTAGAAATAATGATAGGATCTGCATTTTGCTTAGGCTTGTAGCTCATTTGGAATGGAGTTTGTGAACATTTTCTTTACTAGACTCGTTTCATTATATGATGTTGTTAATATGTAAGAGATCTGTCGTCTCTGGTTTTATGTAGCAATTCTTTTTTTCATACTTGGTCTAAGTTGGTTATTATATCTGTTGTGGTTTCTCTTCCTAACGTATGAATGGTTTATGTGATTTCAGGAACACGTTATGGTGCCAGTATCAGGAAGCAGATTAAGAAGATGGAGGTCAGCCAACACAGCAAGTACTTCTGTGAGTTCTGTGGCAAGGTAAGAAAGAGACCATCATTCACTTTCTCTTTTCCTTTGTGAATCTTTTTTGGTTTGGAAAAAAGTTGTAACCGTGGTTTGATTAATGGCTGCAGTACGGCGTGAAGCGAAAGGCTGTTGGTATCTGGGGATGCAAGGATTGTGGCAAGGTCAAGGCAGGTGGTGCTTACACAATGAAGTAAGTGATCCCTGATTTATTGTTTTGCTTTGTGTTTTTTATTAATCAATGATCTGTTTTCTGAGAAAATTGTTTTCGTTTGTGAATTGCAGCACCGCCAGTGCGGTCACTGTAAGAAGCACAATCAGGAGGTTGAGGGAGCAGATCGAGGGTTAAGTCTGCTGGCTTTTTATATTTTGTTTCCTTGTTTTGACAATTGAGTTTTGCGAACTCTATGCTTGTGGTTTTGAATCAAGACTTTATTACATTAAGCAGTTTAAGCAGGTGTTTATTTTGTGTTGAGTTGATTTTCAAAGTTTCATTTTCAAGAATTCTTGCAATATAACCTAAAGTTAGGTGTGAGTTATTGACAACTAATCCAACCTTAGGTTTATATGTTCTTTGATCTGTAATTTTTCAGATCTAGTAAAGTTTAGAATATTGGTACAGTACTTATAGATCGAAGTGACAATCTTTAACTGGCCTTATCAAGTTGTGATAACAGATCCTAAAAGAAGTCTGGGAATAACAAAAACAAACGTTATTAACTTTGGAATTGTTGTAGAATGTTCGATCTGGCTTTGCTTTAACGAAATAAATTTATTGTAGCAGTGATCTCTTACTGAAATCCTACATTGATTGGTCTATGTTTAAGTTTTGTGTCGTAATCATCACCGATTTGATGCTTTGATAGGAGATCTTGGTCCCTTGACTGTATTTTAATGGCCTTGGGATCTTTGATGGAATTTATTTATCTACGTTTTGGCTTTTGACATATAACCAGAGGCTCTCTACTGATTAGATTAACCTTCAATTGAACAATTTATGAGTTTTACATGAAATTAGGAAAACAAATAATAATTCAACAGTTAAAACAAAATCCAACTAATTGGGGAAAATCTTTTGGGAGACAGACTCAAGTGTTCATTCTTTACCCCCAATGAGCCAGGCTGTTGCACTTATAAGTTTTCTTGGAACTTCATGAGATCCTCCTTTCAGGATTCCATCTATCAACTTCGTTTTAGCGTTCATCCTCTACCCAATGATTGATGTATGCTCCATTCAAACCGCAGCTATCGTTTCAGTTGTTGCTCATCCGGATGCAATTACCGAGCCACTAGATGTATCACCATTGAGAAAGTAGAGCACTAGTATCATGGTTTGTGTACCTTGAAGCCAAAGATTTTTGGGACGTAGTTTTGAGTCGGTTTCTGCGGCTTTAAGTTCCCGTAAGTCATCAAGAACAAGTGAGGGAATGTGGTTCCAAAGTATGCTCCATCAATATCTGCACAAGTCATTTAAGGAAAACGCTAAGATACAATAACACCAGGATGTCATGCTGCTGCATTTATATGCAAATACTCAAGATTATAGTGTCTGAATTGAAGCAAAAGCAGAGCGTAGCTTTCACTGAAATATTGAAATGACTAAGCCAAAAGATATGGTTTAATGAACAGAGAAAAAGGATACTGCCTTGGAATTTAGATCGCGGGTAAGATATGTCCTCGCATTTTGGGCAGTATATCTTCACAGTACTCGATCTCGGGATGTCGGATTGTCCAACTGGAAGACAAGATTGACCGCAGCAGAAAACTCTCGGGCATCTCCCGAAATCACAGTTCTTGTACTTCTCAGTCTACAGAGATCAATAACAAGAGAAGTCGTTAAGCAAACAACGAAATTAAAAGCACCAAAACATAAACAATAGAGAAGAGAGATTCTCTAACCATTGCAGCCATTCCTTTAGTTGTCAAAATGTAACGAACATGAATAAGACCATATAGCATTTCAGCAGCTGATTCCACCATTTCATTCTGTTCTTCAGTAAACATCTCACCTAAATCCCCCACACAAACATAGATACAAGGTTTCAGACCAAAATTTTCTAACTTTACTTGTTCCTTATCAACAAAGAAGAAAGATAACTTACTGTTGGAAGATTCAACATCTAAAATGAGATCAAGAGCATAATCATAGTAAGGAACTTGACCACTTAATCCACAAAGATTGAAATCATCTTGAATATAATCTTCATCGACTTCACAGAAGAAATCATTCCCTCTCAAATTACAAAACCAAGAGATCCACGATGTATCATCACCTTCCGATCCACTCACATCTGACCCTTCACTATCAGTTTCCGATTCCACTGCAAAACCAAAAAAAAAACATCAGAAAAAAAATGCAATTAACTAACCCAAAAAAAACTCACAGATGTGAAAAAAAGAGGAACAAACCATCGGGAAGCTGAGATTTAGCAGTGGAAGTAGATGTGAATGAAAAGGGATCTTTGTCTTTAGAAGTGAAAACCCTAGATGTGGTGGTGGGAGTTGAAGATTTCTCTAGTTTCTTATTGAGTGCATCGTTGATTCGTTTCCGATCAATAGCTCCGCCGAGGATCTCCGATCTCGATGACCCACCTCCTCCTCCACTACGTTCCTTGTACATAATTCCTCCAAAAGACAATAACTTTGGAGATTAGATTCTCAAAGTGTCAGACTTTCTGAGAAGCTTGAGAGAAAGGAAAGAGACGGAGAAATCTAGGGTTTTCTTTTTTAATTTTAATTTTAAAAAATTTATATATAATTTTGGTTACAGAGTGGAAGACAGGACATAGAAGATGTAAAGATGGTCTCTCTTTCTTCTCCACTGTTTTTCTTTTCTTTTTACAATGGGCTTCTCTGATTGGGCCTTGTGTTTGTGATGATGATTCATTGTGTGAGCAGATAAATTTCTTAGATAAAATGGCAAGATACCACCAACCATATAGTAAAACTTGGCTGTTGAAGCCATTTTTCCGATTACAAGGTCGTCAAGCATATAGTTGTCTCGATGCTATTGCTAAAAGTGCTTCTTCCTTTTCTTATCTTTACTTTGCTTTGTTAGAATGCTGTAATCTTTGATGGTTTGTACCATTTGTGGCAAGGGAGAAACTTAATCTTTGTTCCCAAGTTCCTCCTATGTTTGAAGTTTGAACCGGGCTGCATATGGGCCTAAACTAAAACCTTGTTTATTTTGGAAACTTCTATATTTTTGAGCTGTAAAATCAGAGTCGACCAAAATTGATGGGCCACGATATGAAATCCATAAATCGTGACAAAATTAACAAACTTGACAACTAACAGAATTACGATTTTTGGAATTAGAGTATGTTGGAACTTGGAAGATGCATTGGTCAACGGAACTAGACCTGACAAAGGTCATCGGATAATAATTATATAGTGAACATTAAGGAAATTAAATAAAGAAAAATCGGACATGAAGAGCACGAACTCAACTATTTACAAAATCTAGAGTTAAATCGTGTTTCAGAATCTGAAGATATTGAGCATGTGGTGGCGTGGTGCACGACTCTGCATAAGACAGTATTATATTATCAAAAACTTATAAGCATTTGTTGCAGACTCTTGACAACACAAGCTTTATTTAAAAATGATCTCGAGCTTTTTTTATGTCAACTAATACAAAAGTTGTGGATTTTTGGGCGGAGCATCAAGTTTGAGGTCTAGCCGTCTAGGACAATCGATTACTTATGCAGATGTTTTTTTTTTTTTCCAAAACTTATGCACATGTATGTGTTATGTGGATGCATACTTTTTTCTTATGCTTTTGGAAAAATAGTTTGACATATATTTCATAAATCTTCGTTTGTGTTTAAATAAGTTTGTAATTCGTGTTTGAGTAATACAAAATTGATTGATAAAAAGGACTGGAATATCGTTTTTTTTTTTTTTTTTTTTTGTATATATACAAATATATAATGACCCAAACATAATTGTTGGGATCTAGAAACATTTTTTGCAGAACGGAGCCTTTGTCGGAGACAGGTAGTCATGCCTCGTTACACCGACTTTTGACAATTCCCAAAAGTTTTACACAATCGTTAACTTAATCATACGAATTTTACTATTTTTTGCATTAATGTAAGGATCTAAATAATTGACATGTTAATAAATAAGTGAATGTCTAATCACACGAACAAAAGGAAAAGGCAATTTTACACGCGGGTCGGCTATAGTTAAGCCATGGCGGTCATACTATTGGCCCACGCCTTAATGAAATTGTCGCACCCATGAGACCGTGATCTCACTTATGTAATTAGCTTTGTAGACAGCATTATTACTTCTACATGCTATAGTATCTTACTCGGATTCGATGTTTTGGCTTATTAAGAAGTTAAACAAAAACTAGATTGAAAGCTAAGTTTTGAATGCATTTCTAAACTTGCAACCGCAAGGGTGGCACTAAGACTTGGCTAATCATATAATTTTGTAAGATTACATTTCAATATCAAAAAAAATTTCGTTGTTCCGAAGAAGATCTTTGGTTTTAAATACAACTTTCGAATGGTTGTTTGTTAGTATATAAGTTAATTGTAATTAATTTGGAATTATTATTATGTTACAACTATATTAACGATGTCGACAACAGTAGAAAACAGAATCTTAAAGAAATGCTTAAAAATAGAGAGATTGAAAGATAAATAAAAGAAAAATGAATTAGTCGAAGATTGTCGTTGACGACGCCCGACTTAAATACCGATGACCGCACGAGTCATTTATTTGCCGTTACGAAGCTTCTGATAGCGATTGAACAATACGCGCCAGATCCTATAGTTAATCCCCGGCCATTTTTGTTTTCTTAAACCCAAAGAGAGAGGAAAAAAAAGAAGAAGAGAAACGGCCGATTCCGCCTCTGGTAAGCTCAATCGCCGCATAAACTCCGGCGACTCCCTCGGTAGATCTCGAAACCCTAACTGTTTTCGTCAATCTCTCTCTGTGGTTTTTGAATGAAAGCAGCGACGCCGGTTTGTTCGTTTTCCGGCGGTAAATATAGTATCATTTTCTCTGTTTAGTTGTTTTGATCAGAAATTTCATGATATGGATTAAGTTTTGTGATTCGCATTGCGTCTGTGTTTGATTCAGATTCCGAAAAGTTCCGATTGATTCGATAACTGTACTTGCTGTTTGTTTCTGCATTTGATTGAAGAGATTTGGTGATTGAGGTGAAAAGAGAGTGAGATGGATGATAGAGGAGGATCGTTCGTAGCAGTGAGGAGGATTTCACAAGGTCTAGAACGAGGAAGTGTTTATCATTCTTCTTCTGGTAATTTCATTTTCTCTTTGTACGATACGATGCTTTTTTTTGCTTCTTATGGAACAAACGCGTTTTCTTATCTCTCAAACCAAATTATACATCTCTATCTCTATCTCTTTCACTTTTTCCACGTTTTCTCTTTTTTCTCTCTCTGGCGATTCGCTGGCGATTGCCTTTCTATTTGAGATTTGGTGTTGCAGATCTATGTTTCGCCATTTGCTTTTTTGTTGCTCTTTCTCATAAATTCGTTTAGTTTTCTTTTTATTATGTGTGTTGATCTTCTTTGTAAGTCCTATTTTTAGTATCCCATACGAAATTGTTTGCGTTGGTTTCTCTAGTCGAGATTAGTCTTCCCTGCAGATTCCATTTCTCTTTTGACTCAATTGCTAGTTTGTTTTCCATGGAAGCTTGTTGCTAAAATCTTTTGTTACTTGTTTCAATTTTTTTTGATTGTGAATAAGGGGAAAGCTAATGGATTTTTTTGCTTTGGAATCTTTGAAATTTTGTTTCATCGTTCTCTATTTTGACAAGTCTGTGCTTTAACGGAAATTGAATGCTTCTCACGTATTATAAAGTCAGCTAAAAGATGTTTGACTAGTCACCCTCTTGCATGAAGAAATCATTTCTTTTTTTTATTGAAAAACATCCGAAGCTCACAATTTATGATTTTATTTTATTGCAGCTGAGGTTGTAGCTGGATCGGCAGCGTGGTTAGGCCGTGGCCTTTCCTGTGTTTGTGTTCAGGGAAGAGACGGTGACCCCCGTCCTTCATTTGATCTAACGCCTGCTCAGGTACCATTTTCCTCTGTTTTAGTTGCTTTACTGTATAATGATTGTGTGTTTCTCCTCTAATATAAGCTGACTTCTCGTTAGTGCTTTTCAAATAGCTTATATGATCCTTATTGTCAATGCTTGCAGGAGGAATGCCTGCAGAGGTTGCAAAGCCGCATTGATGTTGCCTATGACAGCTCAATATCTCAGCATCAGGTATGCTTTCCTTTACGGGTTGTGTATGTAAGGACTGCTCACAACAAACTTATGTGCCATAAAATAGATGGTCACCCTCTCAAGTTTACCAGCTCTTCAGTTTTACTGCATGCTAGCTTCATAAGTCAAACTCTACCTGTGTTACATAAATATATTGTTTGCTATTTCACATGCGTGTAGGAAGCTCTGAAGGATCTTTGGAAACTTGCCTTTCCCGAAGAAGAGCTACACGGAATTGTATCTGAGCAGTGGAAGGAAATGGGTTGGCAAGGAAAAGATCCTTCAACAGATTTTAGGTAATGTCACTTCTTATCTTCTTTCAATCACCCTTAGATTTTTTCCACTTCAATTGACTCACAGTAGAGCATCTGGCAGGGGTGGTGGTTTTATTTCTCTTGAAAACTTGTTGTACTTCGCTAGACAATTCCCGGTACGCCTTTATAAATAAACCAGTTGCAAATGCTTCTCAAAATTGTCTTTTCGTTAAAATGTTCAATTCCAGTGACACCATACCTGTACTCGTTTTTTTTATATGTTGCCATCAGATCTAATATTTTGATCAGGGTAATAATACCATCTGAATCCGGTCAATTCAATTTCTGATGCCGCTTGTTTGTTTACTTTCCTGCAGAAATCCTTCCAAGACCTTCTGCGGAAACAGGTTGGGGATCGTTCTGTGTGGGAATACCCCTTTGCTGTTGCTGGCATCAATATAACATTCATGCTCATCCAGATGCTTGATCTTGAAGCAGGTACAACCATATTTTTTATTTCCATGATTACATAGACATACCTTTGTGAACCGTTATTACATGCATTAGGCATCAATCTTGAGACAACAAGCTTAAATAGCATAACCACTTACCACTCCTACTTTTTTTTTATCTTCTAATTGGGCATTTGCCTTAGTCTTGAGTACTTAGTTTGAGTACCCTATTTGAGATACTCAGGTTCAGTAACAATATCTAGATGTGTATATTAACAAATAGATACCTTTCAATTTTACAGTGAAACCACGAAGTATTGTTGGGGAAACATTTCTAAGATTTCTTTCGGGTAATCCTCAGACAATTCTGATTATATTTCATGACCTCTTATCTTGTCACGAATTAGATTACTAAGCCTGTGTCCTACGACTTGTGTTGTAAGCAGTGAACGAATCTGCGTTTGACCTTCTTTATTGCATTGCCTTCAAGCTTATGGATCAGCAATGGCTCTCCATGCGTGCTTCATACATGGAGTTTAATGTAAGTATATTCTGTAACCTATACTAATGTCCCAAAAAATTTTATATTCGAAGAAACTTGAGTATTGATAGATTTGATTCTTGGTGTTTTATCTTGGGCTATACATAAGTTCACCAAATGAATTGTGCTAAAGTGGTAATTGTGTGAATAACAGACTGTAATGAAATCGACAAGGCGGCAACTGGAGAGAGAGATTATGGTTGAAGACATTACATGTCTTGAAGATTTGCCATCATACAGTCTTCTCAGTCAATAGCAAATAGCTTACCAAAGACTACTTTGTAAGTAGAAAGATCTAACACCTCAAAAACCCTTATATCAAAGCTAAAACCACAACAGAGCTAGCAAGCAAAAAAGAAGACAAGGTTTCCCTCTCTCTCTCTCTCGCTCTTCACTCCATCTTCCTCTATATTAGTGTTGGTTCATGAAATTTGGGACACTGGGTTGTTATTTCTATGAAACCAGGTTCAGATTTTGTTTCGTATGGGGTCAGTTTTTTCTAACTTGTGGTGCTTGTAAAACGTTGTTGGTTAGTTTTTTTTTTTTTTTTTTTTTTTTTTTTTTTTTTTTTTTTTTTTTTTTTTTGTTGTTGGTTAGTTGGTGTTTGGGCTACTAATCATTTGGTTACATTTCCAGTACTCAGAAGACCCAAACAAGGACTCTTTCAACATTCAATGGCGATCTTTATGTAGCCTATTTCAAATTTACAAATGAACAAACTCTTGATGAGATTTAACTAGACAAAATTTTAAAATATGATTCTCGACCAAATTTTATTGACCTTGATCAATTTGATTTACTTTTTTTTTTTTTTTTTTTTTTTTCTCTCAGTACAATATTTACAACTATTTGATGAATATGATCGGTTCTCCTTCACATAGCTGAAGTTAATAATGGTGTCTTCTCCTAAACCATGTCTGTTTTAAACCAATCACAAACCGTACTTGAACGGTCAAACAATGGACTGGTCTATATGGCCACATAATTTGAAAGTTACCAGTACATATAATACAAATAAACCCAGGTCCGCGAAGATGTGTATTTCACATTCACAGTAGTCAAATGTAATGTTGCTGTTAGAAACAAATTTGTTAATCCAAAAATACAAGTTGCGATGACTATATTACAGTTTACAAACGGAACAGTTTAATCACTCGGAGCCGTCCTTTGACGCACTAATATGGCGTAGATATATGACAACTTGTATTTCCTTAATTCGAACGGCAAATATTGTTCCATGAGCTAATACCCATAGGAAGGAAGCGGAATCTATGATTTGTAGAGTACTCAATAAGCATGTAGAACATGATAAGCAAAAAAGTATTGAACAAGGGTAAAAAATTTATTAGGGTACACACAATAAGAGCAGTTGATGATGGAGTAATTGGAAAGACCAAGAAGACCAAACAATATCGAGCCAAATGTTGCGGGAATTATCTAATCACACCGTACATCAACACCATCGTCACCCCAATCATTCCATAGCTCATCATGGTTCTCTTAGACTCGGCGTTTTTCACGTTTTCTGCGTTTCCCGGCGATGGAGACGGCGATGGCCCTGATGGAGACGGTGAAGGCGCTGATGAAACGGCGGCAAGTACGGTAACGGCGAGTTTCATGCCACCGAGGCAGTGACCAGGACTAGGGCAAAGGATGTGTATAGCACCTACTCTTGTAAGATTTATCTTAGTGTCTCCGCCTGAAAAACTCTGCGTCGGTCTGCTAGTTTCACAGCCATCGTAGTCGGCTTTATCCACCACGGACACCGAGTGTGAAAGACCATATATGAACTCTGAAAGAATAAAAATCATCATCTTGTTAGGTGAAAAAAATGTTTCTTGTGACATAAGTAATCTATGTGTAGTGTAAAAACAAGCATTTTATTTACCTAGGGTGTCACCGACTCTGAAAGTCTTTCCAGTGACCCAATCCGTGTAATCGACACCACCAGCCCAGCCAGCATTATCGCCGACCTTGAAAGTCACGGCAAAGACGGCAGGGACTGCCGCTAGGAAGAGGAGGAGAGCGCCGGCGGTTAATCCCATTGAGATATATAGAGATCATGAGGAAGGAAGAGGCTAAAATGTGAGGTGAGTTATATAGAAAAAGGCCGTGACGTGAGATGTTTGAAAATATCGTGGCTTGATCAATTGCCAATTCAATATATCAAGTTCGTCAGTTTTTTTTTTTTTTTTTTTCTTTAATACAGTAGTTGTTAAAAACTTATTGTTATTATGTTTACGAATTCTCTATTATTTTCAAATTTTCTCTTTGTAAAATGACCAACTATCCATATGCAAACTTTTTCCTTCATTTTTTAAAAAATCATGACATGTATGGAACAATGATTTACTTCTTGTAAAATCGAATTTCGAATCTGAAACTTATACAGTATGCTCTTTTTCGTGATGAACAATATGTTATCAATAAATCCGGTATATTAGCAATGTTTTATGCTCTACAGATTTTCATTTTTATTCAATCAACGTTAGTTTTCGTTAGCTCACATCAACGTCTTGGGTTTTGTTTAGATCCAATTAGAATGTTTGACAATTGAATTGTTTCGACCCAAATATTCTTAAATCCTCAACTTGTATCTAAAGTCATATGTAGAACTCTCAAGCGGGTCAAACCCACCCTGCGAGACCCGCCCCGCAGCGGATTTCAAAATTTTTGATCCATAAAAAATCCGCCCCGCAAAATCTGCGGGAGAAAATACTAGATCCGCATTTACCCCGCTTAATTTCGCGGGAACCGCGGGTAACCCACGGGCTTTTAAAAACTTATTTTTAAAATATTTTTAAATTATATTTAAAACAAAAATATAATTAATAATAATTTTAAATATAAATACACATATTTTTAAGAAAAAATTAATATTTTATTTATTTTATATACATATTACGAATTATTTTAATATTTGACAACTATATATTAGCTAGATAAATTTTTATATATTATTTTTTTGAAAAGTCCGTGGGATCTACGGGTTTACCCGCACAAACCTGCAATTTATAAAACCAACCCGTAGTCGCCCCGCTTTTTTACATTTTGAAAGTTTTAGATGCGCACCCGTCCTGCAGCGGGGCAGAGAAGGCGGGCCCGCAGACTTTGCTTCAAATTGACAGGCCTAGTCGTATGTAACATATATATATATATATATATATATATAATTAGTTCAACCAGTTGAAGATAAACCGTTATTTTCCCTTGTTATCAAACCCGATTTTGAATGTCTGGACTTTTACATAGCGGGGAGATGGCTATCACGTTTATCAACCCCACAAGTAATCAATAAAAGAAGAATAAAAATGGTCAATGGATAAAAAAAGAGTTTCGTTACACACTACTAACACACAAAGAGCACGTAGTGGTGAAGTAGTTCCAAAGACCGCCGACCAAAAAAGACATCGAGCAAAAAAAATGCTCTGTTTCCACCCTGTAATTTATGTCATAACACCGTACATCAATATCATCGTGACTCCAATTATTCCATAGCTCATGACTACCGTAGACGCTGCGTTTGGAGACGAAGGTGTCAATGGAGTCGGTGGAGGCGTCAATGTGTCTGAATCCGGCGTGCCATTGGTTGGCGGGGATGCAGATGGAGGCGGAGAGGGAGGCGAAGGTGGGGAGGGGGGCGAAGAAGGAGTAGACGGAGATGGAGCGGCGGCAAGGACGGGAACGGCGAGTTTCATGCCATCAAGGCAGTGACCAAAAGTAGGGCAAAGGAAGTGCATTGTTCCAACTGTTGTAAGATCGATCTTAGTGTCTCCATCGAAGAAATTCTGTGTCGCTCCGCTACTGTCGCAGCCATCATAGCCGGCTTTATCCACCACGGACACCGAGTGTGAAAGATCATATATGAACTCTGAAAGAATAAAAATCATCATCTTGTTAGGTGAAAAAAATGTTTCTTGTGACATAAGTAATCTATGTGTAGTGTAAAAACAAGCATTTTATTTACCTAGGGTGTCACCGACTCTGAAAGTCTTTCCAGTGACCCAATCGGTGTAATCAATACCACTAGTCCAGCCAGCATTATCGCCGACCTTGAAAGTCACGGCAAAGACGGCAGGGACTGCCGCTAGGAAGAGGAGGAGAGCGGCCGCCACGGTTGATCCCATTGAGTTATATAATGTCAGAAGATAGATGAAGAGACAGAGAGAGTTAAGGAAGAGATTAAAATGGTGAGGTTAGTTATATAGAGAGGCTATGAGGTGAGGAGGACGATGACGACTACTACTATGAGAGAGTTAATAAAGAAGAATGTTTGAAGAAGTCATGGCTTCCATTGCCAACTCAATTTCATAAGCTGTTTTTTTTTTTTTTTTTTTAAATTCATTATTTCTCAATTTTTTTATCATATGACCTTTAGAGACAAATGATTTACTTCTTGTATTGAAAGACTCGAAAGTTTACCATTCTTATAACGATTTTTTTTATTTAGATAAAACAGTTCTGATCAAACCTGAATTTGAATATTTTGTGAGTTCTTTATTTTTTTGGTAAAAAATGTCTTGCACTTTCCAAAGGAGTAAAAGAAAGAAATAGGATAGTAAATAATCGAAATTGAGACCTAAACAATTTTAGGAAAAAAATGATCACGATATTATAATGGTAGGAAATGGCCACCACGATCTATAATCTCTTTTCTAATAATCGATATACAGAATTCGCTACGGGGTTTCTTGATAAATTATTTAGCAATGTTTGAAATTTGTCAATGACAGCAATAAACTAAATTCTTATGAAGAAAGACCAATCAATTTATCTCACCAATAAAAACGTGTGAAACCTAAATCTGCCAGAGGATCTAAATTGGTGACATATTCCAACACTTATTAGTTAAAAATTTCTTTTGTTGTTTGAGTTTACAAATTTAAACAAAAATATTTGATAAAAACAATACAAAGTTATTTATCATATGATGGAACTACCAAACGTTATTATCAAATATTTGTTGAAACTCCAAGTGCTAAAAGCCCAAGACCCAAACCTCATTACCATAAAGGTTGGACCAACTATTATTCGGCCCAAATACCGACATGAGTCCAAAGTCAACGCATTTTAGAAGTTACATAATATGAACAAGAAGAGATCATTGTTTTGTTTTAAAACATTTTGGAAAAATATGTGGCAGATTGAATTTTGGAACCACCACCAAGTTGAAAAAATCTTGTCTCTCAACTTGTCACCCACTTATTTTATTTTATTTTCTCGTTTCAAATGAATCCTCTGAGGCAGAAGAAAACAAATCATCACTTTTTTCCCCTTCGTCCACAATGTTTACATCATCTCATTGATTCAAGCGAGCCAAGTTCAGATAATATCATTCAACTTCATATAACTCCAAAACCTTATTAATAGCTCATCTATAGTTTAGTAATACACACACCAATGTACCTATACCAATACTAGTTTCATTTACACAACCAAAAAGTATCAAAGATAATGTATTTTTATAACCTATAAAGGAAAAAGAGAGAAACCGTTAAAAGAATAAAAACCATTTTATGGATGACTTCTATTTTTTCATAAAATATCCAAAAAAAGCAAAACATGCAACTAGTCATAATGTTTATGTATATGAACACAAACCTGGTAGTTTCCAAAACCGTATTCAAAGAGAAAAGCAGAAATGTTGTCTTTTTCTAGAAACAGGTTATCTTCCTGGGTATATATATAAACGGGCTTTGCATGTTTCTTTACTATAACTTAGGACAGAGTTGGATAAACAAACAGAATCTCAAGTACCAAAACAGATTCCTCCAAAAAAAAAATCAATGGAAGAAACAATTAAGAGTGTGGTTGATGATTGCTTCACCAGTGCTATGGCACTTACCGACTCAGGTGTCCTTCATGTGCCTACTCGTTACATTCTTCCACCTTCACAACGACCAATGCTCGGTTCAAGCATTGGCAGTGACACCATCACGCTCCCTGTCATTGATCTCTCCCTCTTACACGATCCTTTGCTTAGACGCTGTGTCATCCATGAGATTGAAATGGCCTGCAAGGGATTTGGTTTCTTTCAGGTAATGTTTATACTCTCTTTGTCTACTTATTACACATTACAAGTTATGCAACCCATTTTCATGCATTATTACTATCCAAATGAATAACAAGTTTCATGTTTGAGTGTCTCATTTTCATGTGTCTATATAGTTCATTAAATTCAGCCATGTGTTTCATTTCTCTGGTCACTAGGACTAGTGTAATGTTTTATAGCATCTACCAATCACATCTGATATATGACTTTATGAGAAAGGCAATTATTGTCTTTTTGCATTTATCTCATACTCAACAAAGTCCCTAATCAAAACAAACTGAGAAAAAACAAAGTCCTTAGTTACTGTCTTTATTGAGACTTAAAAAAGTAGCCATGTGAAGATGCTTATCTTCATACTTTATAACACAACTCAGATCCAATCTTAATTCTCTACAGATTATAAACCATGGAATATCATCATCAGTGGTGAAAGATGCGCTAGATGCAGCTACAAGGTTCTTTGACTTACCTGTCGATGAGAAGATGCTTCTGGGTTCTGATAACGTTCATACACCAGTAAGGTATGGCACCAGCTTAAACCACTCAACAGACAAAGTTCATTACTGGAGAGATTTCATCAAACATTACTCCCATCCTCTCTCGAAGTGGATCGATTTGTGGCCATCCAACCCTCCATGCTACAAGTAAGTGAACCTATCTAGGCCATCTTCACTATCTGAATATTATACATAACTTGTTCTCCTTTGACGGGTATAATACTCCGATTTGGGGAATTATGTATCAAAACATTGGGACTCAGAACTGATATAGTCTCCTGCCAATGACCTTTTTTTCCAGGGAAAAAGTGGGGAAATACGCAGAAGCAACGCATGTGCTACATAAGCAACTAATTGAAGCTATCTCAGAAAGTCTAGGACTGGAGAAAAATTACTTACAAGAAGAAATTGAAGAAGACTCGCAAGTCATGGCGGTGAACTGCTATCCAGCTTGTCCTGAACCCGAATTTGCCTTGGGAATGCCACCACACTCGGACTTTGGCTCACTGACCATCTTACTCCAGAGTAGCCAGGGCCTGCAGATAATGGACTGCAACAAGAACTGGGTTTGTGTGCCGTATATTGAAGGCGCTCTGATAGTCCAGTTGGGAGATCAAATAGAAGTCATGAGCAATGGCATATACAAGAGTGTGGTTCATCGTGTAACAGTGAACAAAGATTACAAGCGGCTCTCTTTTGCAAGTCTTCACAGTCTGCCTCTGCACAAGAAAATAAGTCCAGCACTTGAGCTCGTCAATGAAAATAAACCAGCTGCCTATGGAGAATTCAGCTTCAACGATTTTCTTGACTATATCTCTAGCAATGATATTACACAACAAAGATTCATTGATACACTCAAGAAGAACAATTTATGCAGATGGTGTTAATGACTGTCACCCAAATCATACAGTTCGACAAGGCTGTTCCCATGTTGTTTTTCAGTGTATGGCTTAATATCACTAGATTATCACATAACTGCAAGTAAACTGCACTTGTTTATATCAGATAAAAGCATAACTTGTTGTCATATCCGTATGCTTTGAGAATAATGCTAAAGTAACTGTACCCTCCAGCTAAATCCCTGGAACTCTCTTCTATCCGAGTTAGATTCATATTAGTTTCTCATCTAAGAGCAAAGTTTGATAAATGGATGAAAACAGCAAGTGTTAAGACTTAAAACCAAAAAAGATAACAGGCAGGGGAAGTAAATGTGAGATATTAATATTTTGAGAACTTATTTCAGGTCAACAAAAAGACTAGAAATAGAAATTCATTCTTTTAGTAAACGCAGAGTAATAGCAGCACCAAGTCGAACAACAAAAGCAGCAAAGAGAAGAGAGGCAGAGTCTTACCTCTTCATCAATAATCCATAACAGAATTACTATTTGAACTTCCTTACTATTAGAGAAGGAAAGAGCTATTTCCCCCCTTCTGGACCACCAACCAAACCAAAGTTGGTTTGTTTGATCATGCACTAACTCTACTACTTTTACCAGTTATAGGTCCTTGGTCTAACAATTTCTAGTAACCTGTCCAACAGTATCTCAAATGACCAATCTTAATTGATTGACAAAATTTTCACATCTTCCCAATTATCTATGTTTGTGATATATAGGCATTTACAAGATGAAGAAAGAAAAGTGACAAGTAAGTAGATTTGGGGAAGAAAGAAATCTAGTCATTTGGTCAGACTTGCAGATAAGAATCTGAGAATACATACATTCTACAAACTAAACTCTGAATTCGATAAAACAATTCTCCAAGCAAAACCAGTATTGGAAACTGCAACAACCAGATAATCAAGACAATGTATGAGGTTTGAACAATTACCATCATTAACAGGGAAGCAAACATGTTCCCAAACGACAAAATCTGTTAAAAAGTAACAGCAAAGAAGCTCGATTTCGTTTTAAAAATACGAAAACCTTCGCAGCACTGAATCAAAAACTACTTACCATAGAGTCCCGTCGGCAGATTCCCGGTTAAATTCAACTCCGTCATCGCTACGTCTTTTTTTTTTTTTTTATAATTTCTTTTATTGCGAAATATTTTTTTTTATTTATTTTTTTGATAGCAATTTTTTTAAAATTTACTTATCGTGGATGTAAAAACTGAATTAACAAAAACACCCCTTTTTCGACGTATGAGGATTTAATAATATTTTTGATGCTATTCCAAGCGTACTCGGTTATCGAAGGGTGAATTTGAGCAGAAACTATTAAATTTGGACGAAATCAGAACTGTTGATATAATATTGGGCTGTTTTAGATATTACATTGAAATATAATGAGAAAACTTGGCGTAAATAAAAAAAGGTCTGCTTCTTCGCCGTCTATCTGTGCGGCCTCTTCCTCTTCTCAAGATGACGGAGGAAGAGGTAGCCATGGAAGTGGAAGCTCTAGAAGCAGTTTACGGCGAAGACTGCGTTATATTGGATTCCTATCCTCCTCATCTTCACCTCCATATCAAGCCCCGTACCGCCGACATCTCTTCTCAGCAGGTCCTTTTTTTTCCCCCAATTTTCTTCTGATTTGTTCTTCGGAATCGACAACTATCTGAAAACCCCAGAATTTTTACGCATTGATATTGTCCGATTTGGCGATCTTCCAAAATCAGTAATTCGACCTTAACAAGTAGAAAACTTTTAATTGCTTTTGTAGTATGATTTGATGTGACTTCGATTTGCCCAAAATTTGCTTTCAAGTTCAGTAGCAAGAACTCAGTGATCCTATGCAATTTCTTTTGCATATGATTTGATTTTTTTTTATGTATTTCCTGCTATTTGGTAACATTGTTTCTGCTCTGCAGTTTGTGGAAGCTGTTGTGAGAATCCAAGCAGGTTCTAAGGTAGATTTAGTATCAATGTCATTATCTTTGAGCTTTTCTTATAGAGCCATTTAGCTTAAGTATCTTCTTTTGTTATTACAGTATCCAGATGAACCACCTCGAATTACTCTGATTGAATCCAAGGGTCTTGATGACCAAAGGCAAAAGCATTTGACTGGCATTGTGCAAGAGAAAGCTTTTCAACTATCATCTTCTTTAATGCTTGTAGAACTTTGTGAGGTAACATCTCCATATAATTTCTTACAATGTGTGTATGTGCGCAGATATACATATGCAATCTTGATTAATATTAGAATGACATGTAGTGTACTAAACATATATGTTTCTAGGAAGCAGTTGAGAGGCTCACAATTATGAATCACCCGGATGGAGATTGTCCACTGTGTTTGTATCCCTTATTCCCTGAGGAAGACGGGAGTAAACAAATGCCCTTTATGAAGCTGATGTCTTGTTTTCATTGTTTCCACTGGTAAAGAATAGTTAGCCTCAGTTACAATTCTCTTTTCTTTGTTATTTTGGGATTATTTTCCAATGTTTAAGTTGTCTAATTGTTCTTTGTTGATCTCAAGTGATCAGTGACTGCATCATTAGGTGGTGGAATTGGCTTCATGCACAAAAAGATGCTGATTCGAAATCTGGTGACACTTCACATATGCGTAGAGGATCAAGTACTCGAGAAGGTTTGTATCGTAAGGTCTTTTTTTGACGGAAATTGGAAAAGTTAATCTAAATAAACAAGTATTGCCGGTAATTCTGGATCAGCAGATAAAAGCTTGGGAAACTGTCCAGTGTGCCGCAAAGTTTTTCATGCGAGTGACATTTAACATGTTCTTGACTTAGTTGGTGGTCAATCATCTCTACAGGTGAGTTAGCCATCAATTTCAGATTCAATCCAGTGCCTTTCATTGATCTAACCCCTCAATTCACAATCCAAGATTCAACTTTTAATTCTCTTTTATTGACTGCATTTGGCTGATACGCAGGACTCTGGTTTAATACAAGGTAAGGACCAAGACCCGCTGCTCCAGTCAGATTCAGAGAACATAAGAAGAGAACGGTTTGAAGCTATTCTAAAGACGCAGGAAGAAAAGGGCGGTTTGGTTCAACCGAAGAAAAACATATCGGTTGTACCCGGTATGTATCTTCCTCCACCAGCTCCTGCATCATCGTCACCAAACGAAGAAGAAGAAGCTGGGCAAAGCCAAGAACAAGGAGAAGAAGAACCCAAAGAAGCTGAATCAGAGACAAGCTCTAGCAGCTCCAGCAACAGGAGAGGTCGAGGGAGAGGCAGAGGCCGAGGCCGGGGGCATAATGTCAATCAAAGGAAGCAGAATTCGCAAGATCCAAGAAAACCGACGAGGCAATGGGTGCAGAGAGCCAAAGAAAGTGACAAATAATTTATGCTTAGAATCATGTGATACATCAAACTCAGACTCAAAACACAAGATATATATTGTGACTTTATGAGCATTTTCGGCTAAAATATCTCTCTTTTACCCACTACATATTTCTGTGAGCATATGACAAATATAATTAGCTTCTTTTCTTTTTTTTTTTTCTCCAAAAAGTAAATTTTACAAGGCCAAGTAAAGCCCAACATACATAACAGATTACGAAACAAACACAAGCCTAATAAGAGCCCAACAATGCATACTTCATACCGTCATAACTCATAGCTCAACCGGTTTATGATCTGAGTGGGAATTACAAACATTTAGCTTAACCGGTTTATGATCCAAGTCTTTAGTAATTTCGGAATTCTCTACATCGCCGGCGATTGAGTCTGCTCGGCTGTTCGATGTCCTCTCCGTCTGCAGTCGCCGATCTCTTGGCCGCGCTTGCTTACAGTCTTCAGAACGGAGATCAATTATTCGAAGAAGAAGTGGAAGAGTCTACTTCCTCTATGGGACTAGCTATCTCGGAGCTTAACCGATCTCTGACTCTGGACATCGGCGGCGAGGATTCTGGGGTCAGGGTTCTGGACGCATCCTTATCTCTAATGTGCTTCAAGGCACCTCAGGTTAGTTTCATTTCTTCTGGATTTGCATTGTTTCTACATATGCTGGGTTCTTACTTGAGCGCGTGATTTTCTTATAAAATTCAGGTTTTTGATTCGGCGATTGAGTATATGGTGCGAACACTTGTTTGTGCCTTATCATCTTCAAGCAATTGTAAGGTACTTAAGTATCGAAACGAGGAAACATTACAGTTTGGGAGCTCCAATTTACCTCAGTGCTCTGAAGAATTGATCGAAATCTCTAAGGATATTATTGATAAACTGGGGGCAAATGGTGGGTTTTATTTAGCTTATCCTAGGATTTATCTTAAGCTTTTAAACTTTTTGTTCTCTCATATATTTCTGACTTGGAACTGTTCATAGGAAGATTGGCTACATTGTTATTCCAAGCTGTTGTGAGATCAGCAGCTTCAACATGTAAGATCAACAGCTTCAATGCTCATACAAAGCTTATGGATGGAAGAAATAGGGCTGTTTCGAAGCTTCTTGTTTACTTACCGAGAGAATCATCTGTAGAGAGCCACGAGATACCTCTGAGGTTTGACCTCTTGTACTGTTTCTATACCAAGCTATGTTAGTCTGCAGTATTTTTATCATTTGTCGATAGACCTTGTGAAACTGAAGCCACAGCTTCTGATGTTTCCTCTCTTGTTTCAGAAAAAGGTAGATCGGTCTGACACTTTTTGATGATCAGGATTCTGTTCTGGTATCAAGATCCATTGTCTTTGAAGGAAGATGTTTCCAGAATCTTGAAAGATGTTGTGGAAAGGCCTTTCCTTTCTATAAAAAAGGAGCTTTTCGAGAGGGCAGAGTGGCGCGATATTGTCATCTGCTTAGCACTATCTCCTACTATGTTTATCAACACTAGAGCCCTCTTACATAAATGGCTTTTGCTTACGTGAGTTCCTATCCAATTCGTGTCGTGTAAATCTACAATAATAGATACATGTAATCTTATGCTTTGTCATCTCTAGCTTTCCATCTTTCTTGCTTTCTGATGCAATCTCATTCTTAACGCCAGGGGACTTGCTTCTGTTTTTGAAGTACTTGCTGGTTTGGTCTCTGCAATAATGGATACAATTTCAAAACCATCGTTGTGGGGTATACCAATGGAACTAGCTTCCAGGTTACCATTTTCTGATACATACTTTCCTTCCCAGTGTCAATTTCTGAGAATCTTGGCTGGTCCTCTCAGTTTCAAGTCCCTCCTAATGTTAGCTCATACTGTCAGTAAAGCATCTGCTGTCCCTAGGCAACAACAACGGGATACTAATTGTAAGCCCACTCCAATAAAAGTTCAAGCATTAGATGACAAAACCGAATGGTAACTTTACATGAAAATGCAACATGATTACCTGATGTTTGATCACTTTATATATACATGTATGTGAGTGGGTTTTGAATGATGTTGTATCTTATGGCAGGGCTTTGGCTATTAACTTCCCAGATTGGTTCTATTTTGCTTCTGCTATGCTCTTCTCAGAAGGAAATTCGTTTGAAAATATCCAACATAGATGCACTTCAAAAGTGGCTGATTGTAGACAAGCATGTGATGTAGAAGATCTCTCCATCGCTGCGGCTACATACATTGCTTGGATTCTAAACCCTGGAAGTGGAACCATTCAAGTATCAGTAAGTAAGTCTCTCATTAGAGTCTCAGAGATATGTATCGGCAACAGTTGCGGTTCAGAAGCACATCGTACTGAGACTATAACTGGCAAGAGAAAGAAACCAGATAGGCTCGTTTCTGGCAAAATAAAGTCTTCTAGTATTGTGGAAGACATATTGAGAGATTTTGAAAACAAAATCACCAATTCAGTTTCTTATGAATTGGATTCTCGGAAAACACATCCATCTTTCAGCTGTGGCCTCCAAAACAATTTTTTAGTAAGAAGAGTCGTGGTTGGCATACTTTTTGGTTCTCCATATTCAGTAACAGATGAGGAGTATGAACTGGTACTGCACTATGCTGCAACTGGGAAAATTCTTGCCTTTAAGAAATCAAGGAGTACCGGATTCAAACAAGGAAAGGGATTCTCTGGAATATCTGCTTTACTGCCGAATGAAATCACCAAGGAGGAGGCTATTGAAGGCACACTTCTTGTTTTCAACTTAACGGACACTTTGGAGAGTATGTGTGTATCAAGTTTTGAAGCTGGAGAGGACGCCGAGAAGTTTATTAACCATTTTAAGCTAAGATCCAGCAAATACTTGGTCAAATGTATAGATCGCCTGATACAACTTCACTGTACAGAAGATGGAGATCCAATACTAAGTGACATTAATATCAGACTGCTACAATGGACAATAAAAGGACTAGAAGATCCACATTTCAACAAAGTTCTTGATAATATCGCTGCTAAGTTGGACTGCAAATTCTCGCCCGTGTAACTGTCACCATATAGCTTGACTTGTGTCATATTTGGTGGTACACATAATTTTTGGGAAAATGGTGATCAAATTTGGACATTTCAAAGCTCTCAAACGACTGGTATGAAGATATAAATGATGTACAGGTAAGTGGAATTGATTGCCTTCTTTGGTCTCATTTCTAAAATAGTAACACAATCATAAGTTACAATTAAGTTGGGTGTCTGAATGTCTTTGGTATCAGTGAAACGGTTTATCTATAGTATGTTGCCACCACTAAATACGGTCTAGAGCACTAGTTTGTTTAGAGCCTAAAGTTTTAAGTTGGTGGGTATCATATGTTATTATCAAGGGAGCTTTAAGTTTAATATTTTACTCTTTTGTACATGGGTGACCTGCATTTTTTTCTGACTGTTAAATTTTATGTGATCAAATAACATATTTACCTTTATCCTTTATATTTCAGCTCCACAACTGAAATTATTTGATCTGCCTGGACTGGACCAGAGAATTGTCGATAAAAAATATTATGGTGAGCCTTGGAATCACTTGATGCTTTTGCCATGCTCTCTTAATTCCACTTGACAACTACAAAACAATACGCTGGATTTCCTGCTGAAACGGGTAATGTAGGTCCATGGTCATGATATTCTCTATGTTCAAATAGTCATTTGTTTCTTGGATCTCTTCGCTAGATATGCGCAAAAACACAATTAGCCAGGTCATGTGAGTTTCGTCATCCCAAGCCCCTGAGGCCCTGAGAGTTGCAAAAGGAGTTTGATCCAGAGAAGTGAGTACATACATGTACTTGGGTATGATCATGTTGTTAAATATTTTTTATTGAATCAGTTGATTTCAGACCTTGTATGCTTAAAATAGTTATTACATTGACATCAGACCAGTTGTATGGAGTATGGAAATGGAAGCCAGCCAGGTTTAGGCTTTCATATGGAAAGAGCTAATTAAAGATATTTCTTTTGCAAGTATTTTTGTTTGTTTCCGTTGTATGGATCTTTTATCCTCAAACAGTAAAAGGATAAAGACAAGAGGGGTCATAGGGAGATTTTGTCTATTAGGTTCTGGGAGGGGCACAAGGCAAGAAGAAGACAGAGAAGATCATGGAGTAAATCCTGATTTTACAAAACCATGTGGTTCCACTTTCAGACAAGAAGTGAAGAGTTGTCAGATGCGAACTCGAGAGAGAATCCGATGGAGACAGTCCCTAAACCCCCACCCACTTGGAATTGAAGATCATATCAAAGCTTTTAGTAGATTATCACTACAGAGATTATTTTTACCCATGTTTTCTTCCCAGTTTTCTTCATTTTCTCGCCAAACACAGTAAATAAACCACAAACTCTAGAAAACAACTAAAAGGTTAACCTAAATTTCTTCTTTCGAGTTACCTAAACCATAGCCGAGATAAATCACATCCTGACTGATTAAGAACACATGTTAGAGGTTATATCACATTTACACGTATCAAGATCTTCTTTCCACTTACGAATTCCCTCTATTCATATCCAGAATCACAGCGACGCCCTCAGTTTCAAAATTTTGTTTATTTACATTCTCCTCATAATAAATTGAAATGTATTCAACACTTTCTTGGTAAAAAAGGAACAATACAATAACTGACGTCAAAATGCTGTAAGACATAATTAAGGACAAAAAGTCAAGAGCCATACTTTAAAAACTTTAAGAGTTGACGCTGTTACTGTAACTCTGTAAGAATATCAATTTATATGTGTATATAATATAATGTCCTATTTGATAGAGTATGAGCGAGTGCATACCGTTTGAAGAGACTCCATGAACAAAGCAGAGAAGCTTGTTAAAGATTGGAACACACCAGGCAACCCTGTCTGCAGATTATTCAAAGTCATGGCTCTTGTCACTTCTATTGCCTTTGAGTATTTCAGCATCTCTTCCTCTACTCTCCTTTGGCAAACCGCAAGCTCTGACTTTTTATCGCTTAACGGGTCTCGAGCATCTAACATGTGTTGGTTATCGGGTCCTGACTCTGGTAAACCTAAACCAACCACTGAGTATGACTGGTAGTATTTTCTCTCTAGGTTTCGAAGCGACGAAGCCTTCTTCTCAAGCTCTTTTGATGCTGATTCTGTTCTTTTCTTTATCTTGTGTTCATCCGCTTGTTTCGCGGATATCACGTGTACAACATTGATGAAGCTCTTGATTGCTTCGGAAGCGACAGTATCGGGAACACGGTCTAGCGCGAGTTTCCACTCATCGCAGAAGGTGTAAGCATCGAGCGGCTCTTTATGAAGATTGGCGGCATCTTCTTGGCAAACCGGAAGAAGGGTTAGCTTGAACCAGGCGTGAACTGAGTGTATGAAGTCACGTTGGAATTTAATCAGACGACTGAAACTGGAGTGCCAAGAAGAGACAGCTGATTCCAAGTCACGAGTTGCTTGTCTGTGTAGCTCAGATGTTGATTCGCCTTTGCCCGATCTGTTAATGAGCCCCCGGACTTGCTCCACGATGCTGTTCTGCGTCTCATGGTATTGATGCATAGATTTCCACATGTACATAAAGCTGCATCAGGTGAAAAACAAACACAAAGTTTAATGTCTCCTAAAGTCAAATTTAATGTCTTGTTGTGATTTTGTTTATCAAAATGTACCGAATTGATTACAGAATTCACATGATGAATACCAGAAACCAGGAGACATTAGTCAATACGCCTAACCAACAATGTTATTGCCGCTAAACTCTGAGACATAATTACCAATTTCAGTAACTTACTAGTTACTTCCACAGGATAAGCTATAAGACTTAAAAAGCTAAGAAATAAATTGTAACAATAGACAAGAGAGGTAAGAGACCTTTTTGTCACACTCTAAGCATATCCAGGACCACAGAATTCTAAAACGCATCATTATTGTTCACCTACTTATTGAGTCCACAAGATTCTTCAAAGATATGAAAAGTAGGTGGCAATGAATAATACTATACTGAATTTAAGAAACCAAACGGGGAAAGAATAATGATTGCTTGCCAAAAATGTCAAATTCAAGAAAACTGTTGGATCACAAGATAACATCAAGCAACAGGTGATTCAGTTATGTAGATAGAGCAAACTTACCCATGACAGAGCTCAACGAGTTGTGGAACAAGGTCGGTATCACGAAGACGGATTATGGCAGTAGATGTGGTTGTAACAGCTTGAGAAGTAACAATGATCAGTGACTGTAACCTCGTTATAGAGGCCTTTGTCTTGTCTAACTTAGCTTCATCCTCCCCTTTATATTCTTGGCTTTGAAGCTGTGATAACTTCTTCTCATGCTCAATCTTCAAGCCTTCTCTAGCCTGGAAAAAAAGTCATCAGCTACCAACATTCAATTGGTAAATTTCAGAAAAGTAAAAACCTGCAAAGACCTTAATTTCTTCATAGAGCTTTTTCTCCCATGCCAAGAGACGGTCAAGAGTGGAACAAAGGCTCTTCGAACTGTTCGGTTGATCCAGCGCAGTCGTGTCCAGCCTGTACTTGACTGCCAATGGTGGCTTCGAGGTCCATGTAGAGCTCAGGTTGCTCAATATGCTACTCGAATGTATCACCGTTTCTAATAACAATGTACAAACCAAAATTCACAATGTCACGAACTCAATTTCATCAAAGCATGGATAATTCCAAGTTATCAAAGCGAGAATAGAACTCACTCTTCAACTGGCTGAAACTGCGATCAAGCTCAGCTCTGCCGAGCTCGAGCATCTGAGAGACTTGCTCGCCGGAGGCAGCGGCTTTATCGAAATTCTCCTTAATCGCATCAACAATTTCTTTCAAATCCCTATGCCTAACCACCATCTTCATGTCAGCGATCTCACCTCCGCCTCTATAGCTACCAGAAGATATCGTCGCATCATCTACTTTGTCATATTTACCTTGTTCAGCGCCGCCGTATACTTGCGGCATTGGTGAAGGTTGTTGATGATGCCGTCTCGTCGAATTACTTCTCACCGTAGATCCAAACTCGGAGCGTGTCCCGATCTCGGAAATTGACTCTCTATCATCATCATCTTCTTCCTCTTCCTCCGCAGCGTCCGAGGAGCTCGTCGTGCTGTAATGATCGTGATCCTCCCATTCACTACACTGTACTTCCTCTCTCTCCGTCTCCGTCTCCTCCTCCACCGCATTGCTCATTGATTCGAACTGCTTCTTCTTTTGCTTCCTTGTGTCGAAGAAATCATACTCTGACCTCTCTGTTTCCGTATCCTCATCGTTGAAGCGACTATCGGAGTTTTGTTTCTTCTCTTGAGCCTTCCTGTTGAAGAATTCGGAATCGGGAGGAGAAGGAGGGTAGAAATTTTCCCAGTTCCAGACGGAGGAGGCATGGGAAGGAGTAGCGGAGTAAGTAGAGTTCTGATAAGCACCGGGATAAAAATTCGGCATGAAATTGGAGCTCTCACTCCTCGGAGAAGACGAAGGACTTGACTCCGAGAGAATATGAGGCAGTTTAGGTTTTGGCTGCTGTTTCCGGCGTCGATTGGAAGAGGTGGACATGACTTTAGAAGTAGCGACGGAAGGAGACGTCGAAGGAGGATAAACAGAAGAAGGAGCAGGCGACGGCGGAAAACGTGGAGGGATAAATTTAGCCGGAGATTGTTCAGAAAGCGGAGGAGGAGGAGGATGGAGGAAAACAGCCGGAGTTTGATCCGATACAGAGAGAGGCTCACCGGAGGCGAATGAGGAAAGAGCAGATCCAGTGAGACGAAGCGAACGGCAGTAATCGGCGTGAGCGGCGGCGAGATGATGGCGAGCATAGACAGCTTCTTTCATCAGACGGCGGCGATCCTTACACCGCCGTACAGCATCTTCGTTATCGAGCTTGGACGCCGCACATCCCATGGCTTCTTCTACTTCAGGTTTCTTCTTCGTTACGGTGGCGCCTGAGCTCACGGTGACTCTGCATTATTCACAACAGAATCATAGAGAAAAAGGAAAAAGTTAGATAGCTGTTTCCAGACTTTCCCACTACACTATACTCCTACACTGCTCTCAATTTTCTCATATTTATCGGAAAAACAAAATTATAACCGACAAAAAAGTATAATCATTTTCAAATGACTGGCATTAACCTCGATTAATTTTACCTTTCGGTTCTTTTTCAGTTTTTTTGTTAGTAAAAAAAATATAGAATAAAAAATAATGCGACATTTTCTGACACAATTATTAACGGTTACCAGAACCAACATTACAATATTACAGTTAACCATAATATTAAATTGTTTATCAAAAGAACCCCTATTACTCCCTCTGTTTTTTTTTAAATTGTCATTTTAACTGTATTTAGACAAATTAAAAAAGGTATACAATGACTATATTAACCTCATAAAAATGACAAGTAATTATTTACAAATAATTTGTGTTCAATAAAATGAAGGTAATTTGGGTAGTTATTGGCATAAATTACATTATTACCTTAAAACGACAACTAATTTAAAACAAAAAAAAGCTCTAAAACGACAACTATTCGAAAACGAAGGGAATATATTACAACAGTAACACAAAAAGACAACTTGTAATTAACGTTAAAAAAAGTCAATTTTTAATTACTACGAGGGTCGTGGTCCTCGTGGATCTGAGGCTTATGAGCTAAGGTAGAAGATGAAAAAAGCACCGATAGAAAGGAAAACGGCAAGATGGTGAAAAGCTGAAGCTGAAAACGGTGAAAAGTGTTACTTTCCTCTTTGGAAAAGTCTTTTAGTGAATAGAACAAAAGGAAACCACATGCATTATTTCCTTTTTCTTGAGCTTTCTAGTTTCTTTACCAATCACACTTTGTTCCAAAAGACTCATCATCGCCGCCCTATAAAACCAACTCCAAAACTGTAGACGCTTTTTATTAACCAGACTCAAGTTATCTTATAAGTTGTTCTCTGGAGACCCTGCGTATTATAACTATAAGGACCAAACTGTCTTCAATTAGTGTGCAAAGTACTACATGTGGCCTTTTTTGTTTGTTTTATGAGTATATATCGAATCATAGAGGACAAAATGAAAATTAATTATTTCCTATAAAGTGCATAGAAATGTTGCAATATATATACAACTAGGCAAAACACACTAATGATATTAGTTGTGGGAGAAAATGATAAAGACTGAGTCCAAGAAGTGGATGCCTCAACACTAAAGAAAATGTGACTCATTCTTTGAGTGAACCTTTGAAGTAGTCATATTTTGGTTGAGAAAAATGTAATGCATATGTACGTAATAACAAGTTGGTAAACAGTACCGACAGAAATAACCTTCCCCTATCTCCAACTTCTCTTTCTCTTTCATATGTTAAGAAAATTTCAAATTTCTGTGTCTCTTCTCTCATTTTTTTTGTCATCGATTTCTGATTCCGAAAAAATGATATGTGACTATATAAGTTCAGGGCCGGCTCAAATTTTTTTTTGGACCTTGTGCACATTTTTTAAAAAAGTCTGAAAATTATACATATTTTCTAAAATTTAGGACCCTAAAACCTTAAAGAAAAACAAAACAAAATTGTGGGATCCAGTGCTTGAGCATACATAGCACCACCCCTAAGACCATACACAGTGGTGTATGTTTTGGTGGGGTGTGAGTATTATTAAAAAGGAAAATAATATAATAGTATAACACATGGGTGTGAGATAACACTTGGGTATGGGTATTATTTTAATGTTTTATGTTTCATCTATCTCTCTCCTCTCTCTCCTCTCTCTTTCTCCTCTAACCAAATCTCTCTCTTTTACAAAAAAATTATAGTACCCAAAACTAAAGTTTCCCACTATGTATGCCCTAAGTCTGAAATAACATTTTATTCTATATTATTTTATATATAAATATAACAAAGAAAAAAAACAAAGTTGGATTTTATGTTATCTACATAAAGAAAGAAATAATCTGTTATATTGACATTACAAGATAATCTCTCAATATAAGAGCATGATTAACAGCAATATCTTAGAGATATCTTAGTATTAAAGTTGATTAAATATAATCAAACCAACAAAATTAATCTAAGATTTATATCTTAGGTAAGATGTTTTTGTTGGTCTAAGATGTTCATACGTGTCAGTATCTAACATGTTAAAAAAACAAATAAAAGGAGAATTTTTTTTTTCTCCCGTGTTTTCTTTCTCCAAGCCAAGCGATTTCACATCTCTCTCTCTCTCTCTCTCTGTTTTGTAAACGCCGACGATTTAAGCTCTCCGACGGTCTTGTTCCGTCGAATTGAGAGTAGCACTTGAAAGGAATTTCGTGTTTGAGCAGTCGTTATGTTCACTCTTCGATGTTGTCTCACTCTCCCTCAAGTTCTTGAAACTTCCGCCGGAGAAATCTCTATCAATCGGCTTCCTCCGTCGAATAGAGAGGTTAATTGAGTGGGGATTGCAGTTTTGATCCGTCTGTATCATCATCTGCGGGATAAATGGTATGTAACTCTTTGATTTCACTTGTAGATCGAAAATCAGGGTTTTAATTATGCTTCGAAAATTAGGGTTTTTCACAATTGGAAATTGACTGTATCAAAATTAGTGTTCTCTGATGTTTGCATGTCGTTTTCAAACCAAATTAGGGTTGGGTTTTGTTAGCAGAAAGTTTTATAAAAAATTAGGGTTCATATGATGTTAAAAGATTGGGAATTCGTAATTTATCCGTTTGTTTCCATTTAACATCGCAGATAGTGTCGTTTTGAACCATAAAATTGATCTGTTTGATACGTGTTCTCTGTTATCATTGCTTTGATTTGAGATGATTTGTTTTTGATGAGTTTGATATGTTTCTCTGTTTTTGGCAAGGTCAATTGGAGAACTTGCGACATATGAGGTTTATTAGAGATGAGGTTCATTACATGGAGTACGGAGTAACAGCTCATTGAAGGTAATTCTTGTATGAACTTGTTTGTTTTAGTCTATGTGAAGATATTAAATCATTGAATGAGTAAATCTTGTTTGTTTTAGATTAGGTTAAGATCTTGAAATGCTTTAATTTGATTGTCTACATCATATTTAATTTTGTTTCATATGTCAGTTAGTCTTATTTATGTGTATGTTATTAGATCAATGTAATGCTTGAACTTGCAGTTTTTTAAAATGATTGAATTTGGTTTGAATGTGTTTCTCCAAGTGTTTATTTGGTGATCTCTGCTCAAGTAGAATACCTAATCTATCGCACAAATAACATGAGCCAATGCTAATAGAAGCATATGTTTATTTGTCTTTAAAGTTTAAGCCTGAAATGCTTTAATTTGATTTGATTGTTTTTATTGTTGTCTTTGTGTTTACTCAATGCTTGGTAGTTGGTATTGATTGCTTGTTGTGTCACACTTAAAACACCTAGCACTTATTGTCTAATTCATTTCTTATCTGTCAAACTTCTTGTCTAATTGATTTCTTCCCTTTTAATAAAAACCTAAACACTCTATCTCTCATTATGTTCTATCACGTACACTTAAACACACACCCCTACTCTTTTTTAATAATGCCCTGCCTACTCAACAACAAATCTTTGTTATCAATGCCTATAGCCTCTGTGTTTTATTTGATTAGGTAAAGAATTTAGTGTCACACTTAACACAAACCAAGCGTTTCTCTTGTTATATATGAACCTCTTCTTCTCTAACTTAATACTGATTTACACACACCAAAAACACTTCTTCTTTTTTTATCCTGCTTCCTTTCAACACCAACCAGAGAACTAGGCTATGGATTCATATCCATATAGTCATGGATCAGGCTTTGTGAACCTCTTAACTAGTCAACAAGAGGTTCACAATCTAGAAGCCAATCCGTATGATGATGTCCCTGTCTTTCCAAGCCAAGCTGACTCTCCAAGCCAAGCTGCACACAAACCCAAGGTGAAAAGAGGGAGAAGGAAATGGTCTCCCATAGAAGACGTGGTGCTCATCAGTGCTTGGCTCAACACAAGTAAGGATCCAGTAATAGGCAATGAACAAAAGGGTAATGCTTTTTGGTCACGCATTGCTAACTATTATGGTGCAAGTCCAAATCTGAAAGGTGTGGAAAGGAGAGAGCCAGATCACATAAAGCAGAGGTGGGCTAAGATCAATGATGGTGTATGCAAGTTTGTAGGGAGTTATGAGGCTGCGTTAAAACAGCAATCAAGTGGCCAGAATGATGATGATGTGATGAAACTGGCTCACCAAATCTTCACCAACGACTATGATGCAAAATTCAATCTTGAGCATGCTTGGAGAGAGCTTCGCCATGATCAAAAATGGTGTTCAGCTCCTACTACTAAACCGACTGGACAGTCTAAAAGAAGAAAGACTAAGGAGTCTGTTGAGCCTTCAAGCTGTCAGCCACTGTCCCATGGAGTAGAGGAAGCAATGCATCGTCCTATTGGTGTTAAGGCTGCAAAGGCCAACGCAAAAAAGACTGTGGGAGAAGAAGGCAATGGTCTCTCTAGGTTGCAGGGCATATGGGAGATCTCAAAAAAGAACTTTGAGTTAAAAGAGAAACAGAGCAAGCATAGTATGCTTGATAGTCTACTTGCAAAAACAGAGCTTAGTGACACAGAAATTGCCTTAAAAGACAAGCTCATAAATGACATGTTGTCAAATGCTTGAAGGATTTCTTTTGTTTCATGTATCATAAGTTCGGCTTTCTTTGTTTCATGTATCATAAGTTTGTCTTTTTGTTGTATTTCAATTTGTGTTTTCTGTCATAAGTTAAGTCTTTTGCTTGTATGAACTTGTTTGAATCAATGAATCAGTGTTTGTATGAATTTGTGTTTGTATGAATCAGTTTTGCTTGAAATAGTTGAAGTGCATGACAAACAAGTGGAGTTGTGATATTGTGATGGTAACACGTTTGTGTTTTTGTGCAGGATAGACAAGTTGCTTCACTAGCAACACGTGAAGCAAAAAGACAAGTTGACAAGAAGGGGACATGTTAAAGAGGACAAGATTCCAGCAAGTACACGGACACTACAAGTCTTGATTCTAACCACATGTTTGAATGAGTTTTCTTTTTACCACAAGTCCTCTCTGTTTGTTCACGGATACAAGTATTCATTGTAGCCACATGTTTCACTTTGCTTCTTAACCATGTATATGTTTTGTGTAGTCCACTATAAATATGACCATGTAATATCACTTTGTAATATCAATTGTCCAGACTCTTTCCTTCTTACTTTGCTTCTATTTCTTTTCTACTCTAAAAACAGTTACTTGCAACAAAAATCTCCAAGGCTTCTTTTTCTTTTCTACAACTAAAATCTCCAATTTCTTTTCTACGCCAAGGCTTCTATTTTTACTCAAAAAAATCCAAAACAATTCTACATTGTAAATGGCATCATCTTCCCATGAAAATTTAGAAGAAGCGTTGGACGAAGAATTTAGTAATATTTTACAGCAAGAAATAGATAATTCTTTGTATTCTTACGGTGATCGTCCACAAACCGCAAAACCGAGGAAAAAACGAGTCCATATTGAAAGAAATCGAGAAGAAGGACACATCCAGTTATGGAACGATTATTTCGCAGAAAATCCAACTTTTCCTCCTAATCTATTCAGACGCCGTTTTAGAATGAACAAGCCATTATTCATGCGTGTTGTTGATCGACTCTCCACAATTCCATTCTTTCAACAAAAAAGAGATGCTACAGGAAGATACGGTTTTTCTACACTACAGAAGTGTACAGCAGCAATTCGTATGCTTGCATATGGTTTAGCAGCTGATGCGGTTGACGAATATCTCCGGATTGGTGCAACCACTTCGATGAAGTGCATGGAACATTTTGTTGACGGAATTATTGATTGCTTTGGAGATGAGTACCTACGACAACCCACTGCAGAAGATCTTCAACGACTACTCCATATTGGAGAGATTCGAGGATTTCCCGGGATGATGGGAAGCATTGATTGTATGCATTGGGAGTGGAAGAATTGCCCTACCTCTTGGAAAGGACAATATACACGTGCCTCTGGAAAACCAACGATCGTTTTAGAGGCTGTAGCTTCCCAAGATCTTTGGATATGGCATGCGTTTTTTGGACCGCCAGGTACTTTAAACGATATTAATATTCTAGATCGCTCTCCGGTTTTTGATGACATCTTAAAAGGGCGAGCACCAGCAGTGAATTATACAGTCAACGGGAACGAGTATAATTTGGGTTACTATCTCACGGATGGCATTTATCCTAAATGGGCTACTTTTATCCAATCTATTTCACTTCCACAAACTGAAAAAGCATCTTTATTTGCAACCCATCAAGAAGCTTGCCGTAAAGATGTCGAGCGTGCTTTTGGAGTTTTGCAAGCTCGATTTGCTATTGTCAAAAATCCGGCTCTTCTTTGGGATAAGGTAAAAATAGGAAATATTATGCGAGCATGTATAATACTTCACAATATGATAGTAGAAGACGAACGAGATGGGTATACTCTGTTTGATACGACCGAATTCGAACAAGCGGAATCTGCAGGAAGTTCACGGGTGGATTTCACATATTCTACAGATATGCCTTCAAATTTCTTCGATACGATGGCCACTAGAACTCGAATTCGTGATCGAGGTATGCATCTACAATTGAAGAAGGATTTGGTCGAGCATATATGGACAAAATATTCTAGAAATTAAGTTTAAAATATTTGTGCTTTATGTTATTTATGTTATAAATTGTATCTCATGTATGTTTTAATTTTTTTAATTTGCAACAATTATTAAATTTTCTATAATTATAAATTTTATTTTTGTATTAATATTTTTTTTTCTAAGAACCACATGTTAAGAACCTACCATTAATCACACAAAAATCTTAACCCAAAAATACTATATCTTAACTATCACTTTTACAAATATATTACTTAAATATTCCTAAGATTTATTTCTAAGATACTACCAATAATCATGCTCTAAGAGTTCTAATTGTTGGAAAGAAAAGTAGAAAACTAATAAAAATTTAAATGCAGTTTGCAATAAATATAAATTGGAAACTATATAGTATTCAGTTTACATAGATTTTTTAAAAATCTCAAAATCCAAAAATGGAATAAAAATAAGGGAATTGGGCAAGTGACCGTGACGACCAACATCGACAGTTAGTATATAAACGGCTCTAGCTTCCTATTTCTGTAACTTGTTGAAGTAGCTAAGCTATATATGAACGTGAAACACTTAATTTGTGAGGATCATTCTGGATTGTTACTTTAAGTTACAAATCAGATTTCGTCATGACCATATTTGTTCTCAAGTGAAGTCTCACTCGTCGAACATCTCGCAGTACATGTTTACTTGACTTGCCCACCAGTTGTTCGTCGAAATGCCAACATGAACTTCCTCAAATCACCTGTGTTTCGTTGAACTCCATGTTTACATTTTAAAATGATTTTCTTGCTAATTAGAGTTTCTTTTTCTTTATTATGAGTTCGAGAAACCCTTGGACTCTCAGAAAGTAAAGTGTAATGCCTATGTTTTCGTTAAGATGATGCTTTCTCAGCTTCTTTTGGATAATTGAATGAGGCAAAAATCCTGACTTTCAAAGGCTAAATGAAGTTTGCTCGGTTAACCGACCAGTTAACGGGTGGCACAGAGCAATCCTACTCTAATGCAGCAGCTCACACCGGAAGCTACAACTCCAAAACCAGAAGCTGTAGATTTCAATGGAGAAAACTACAGGACCATGAGAGCTTTGTCTTGACAGGCTTTCTCATTCTAAAGATACAGTTTGAGATTATTGATGCCTATGGATACTTCTTGACCAATTGCATGATGTCACCTCCAACAAGGTACAACAAATTTGACCCTTATTTTATTATCTTCCGTAATTGGTACGGGCATGGATCTTGCTCTCATTAAACAATTAGAAAACAGAATAACAAGGCAAGAAACTTGTCGAAAACACGTCCGGCTAGATTGTTGCTGTCCACTAAATGGTTCTTTGTCTTCTGAAGATTTATATGGTCAAAAAGTTGTTATTAATCATTGATTTTGATATAATGGACGGTGTTTAGCTCTCAAGAATCTCGGAATATCCTGATCAGCGTAGAAAATAAAAAATCCCAACAATATGGATCACCACTATCTTGAATTGTTTATTATAGATTTTTACATTTTGTGAGTTTTCTTTCACGTTCTAAGAATAGGAACCGTGCTAAATAATGCGATTAAGGGTGAATTTTGATCGAATTATTTGACGCGTGTGCCAATTGTTTTTTTTTTTTTTTTTTGTCCCTCTAACCTTTTCAATAGGCAAAAACAGAGGTCAATGCTTTGATTAGCTCGACCTTAGACATTAACATCTTAGTCAGATTCTTTTTGACTTTTGAGAATTTTCTTTTCCTGATTGCTAGGAGCAAGAGTTACAATTAATCTAGGATTCTTACGGAGGTAAAATGTTAATAAAAAGAAGAAACCCAATGCAGTTTAGTTTAGATTTCTTACTACCCTAATGCCGGTAGATGCTGAGAGAGGCTACAAATTTGCTAATTCTTCTACGTCTTCACATGTACATTGGTAAAAGGAATATCTGTTTATCAGATCTTTTTTTTCTCATCCTTATTTTAATTACGTTCTACGGTAACAATAGTGACAATTAAACAAAAGAAGAAAAGTTAGTTGCATTTTGAATGAGTCAGCTTTTTTCTGCATTGAGTTAATCTGGCCGGCAAGATCTTTGAAACCGTTATTATATAGACCTTGTTGTCTTCTTTATATGTTGCCTGCATTACACATTTGTCTCAACTTCCAGATTTGCCCCTGGTTTTAAAAGCTTGTCCTGTTTCCTTTGTGAAGGTCAAGCTGAGAAGGGAGAACGGGTGATGCTTTGGTGAAGGGTTTATTTTGGTCCAGGTTTGTGTTTATTTTGCATTGCTTCGCTTTGATTCATGTCTGCATAAACTTCAAATAATTAGTTTTATGTTTGAGTTGAGTATGTAGAAAAAAGTGTTAGGGGGGGGATGCTTTGTGATAAAAGAAAGTGGTCTTGTGATATCTTCAGGCAGAAGGAAAATATGTAGTGCTTAATGATGAATAAATTAATTTGTCTGTCCAGATTTCATTACTGAGTTCTAGTAACTTCAGGCTCAAGCAAAAAGGAAGTTCGATATGACAGACATAGAAGCTCTCAAGGCTATCACCACCGAGAGCATTGATCTGGTATGTATTTTTATACCTCACCACTTTTTTTTTTGCAGATGACTGCTTCTGATAGCTATTTAAGCAATTAGGAAAATGTAATTTCTAATTTCTCATGGATCGTTGCAGGAAAATGTTCCCGTTGAAGAGGTTTTTCAACACCTCAAATGTACGAAAGAAGGATTGACCTCCAATGAAGTGCAGGAACGACTTACCTTGTTTGGTTACAACAAACTTGAGGAGAAAAAGGTTTTAAAAAATGATTTTTCAATCTCGTATTGAGCTCTTATTTTCTCTCTTTTAATGGTATGTTGATCTCTCTTTTTATATGGTTCTGCAGGAGAGTAAGATACTCAAGTTCTTGGGGTTCATGTGGAATCCACTTTCATGGGTCATGGAAGCTGCAGCCCTCATGGCCATTGGTCTTGCACATGGAGGAGTATGTCTTTTCTTCCCTTTCCTCTCATTAGTCGTTTCTTCTTCGACACTACGTAAATACGTGAATTGTGGAAGGTCTCGCTTAATGTAGATTCTTAAAACAATTTTGAGACTCTGATGAAACTAATTTGTCTCAACTTTTCAGGGCAAGCCACCGGATTATCACGATTTCGTGGGTATTGTTGTCTTACTTTTGATAAACTCGACAATCAGTTTTGTAGAAGAAAACAATGCTGGAAATGCAGCTGCTGCTCTCATGGCTCAGTTAGCCCCTAAAGCGAAGGTTTAAATTTATTCCTTTTTGTTGTGTACATTTAAACTTTGATGGTAGTAGCTTATTTACAAATCAATTGCTTTAGGCCGTCCGCGATGGGAAATGGAATGAGATAGATGCAGCTGAGTTGGTTCCAGGAGATATAGTTACTATCAAACTTGGAGATATCATTCCTGCTGATGCTCGTCTTCTTGAAGGAGACCCTTTAAAGATTGACCAGGCAAGTTCTACTTCTAGATATAGAGATATCATTGCTCTGCATCTTATCTGTCTCTTGACTAAATCTTGGTTATTTTTATCTTTTTCACAGTCAGCACTCACAGGTGAATCTCTTCCTGTAACCAAAAATCCCGGTGCTTCAGTGTACTCTGGTTCAACTTGCAAGCAAGGTGAAATTGAAGCAGTTGTTATAGCGACTGGCGTCCACACTTTCTTTGGAAAGGCGGCTCATCTTGTGGATAGTACTACCCATGTTGGTCACTTCCAGAAGGTTTGTTCACACTTTGGAGTAAAATATAACATTTTACAGAGGTTTTGGAGTCAGTGACTAAATATAATCTTTGTAAATTGATTTCCAGGTTTTGACAGCAATAGGAAATTTCTGTATCTGCTCGATTGCAGTAGGAATGGCAATTGAAATCGTTGTTATATACGGTCTTCAAAAGAGAGGGTACCGTGTTGGTATCGATAACCTTCTTGTTTTATTGATTGGTGGGATCCCCATTGCAATGCCTACTGTTCTCTCTGTTACAATGGCAATTGGTGCTCATCGTTTGGCTCAACAGGTCAATACAAGTCTTTAAGACAGAGTCAGTAAACTTTTGTTGATTTTGTGTGTTCTGTATAAATGACTTTACAATCTATTTCAGGGTGCCATAACAAAGAGAATGACAGCCATTGAAGAAATGGCAGGAATGGATGTTCTGTGCAGTGATAAAACAGGTACTCTCACGCTCAACAAGCTTTCCGTGGATAAGAATCTGATCGAGGTTTGCATCTTTCCTCCGTTCTTCTTACTTTGTATATACATATCTTGATAGGTTGAGGACGATGATGTAATAAGAGCACTTTCATTTCTTTTGTTACAGGTTTTTAAGAGGGGCATCGACAGAGATATGGCTGTGCTTATGGCTGCAAGAGCTGCACGTTTAGAGAACCAAGACGCTATTGATACTGCAATTGTTTCGATGTTAGCAGACCCGAAAGAGGTATTGATTAAAGACTCAACTTTCAAGTAAACTAGATTCAGTTACTTTCAAGAGGTATAAACATTGTGATGTATTGATCTGATACTTTGTCTTCAGGCACGTGCTGGGATTAAAGAACTCCATTTTCTTCCATTCAGTCCAGCTAATAGAAGAACTGCACTAACGTACCTAGACGGAGAAGGCAAAATGCACCGAGTGAGCAAAGGCGCGCCTGAAGAGGTTATAACCTTTGTTTATAACTAGCTATTACGACATTACTTTAAGTTTACCTATTTTTCCTAAGATATTGTTCTGATGATTTGTCCTTCTCTAGATTTTGGATATGGCACACAACAAATTAGAAATCAAGGAAAAGGTACATGCTACAATCGAAAAATTTGCAGAACGTGGCCTAAGATCCCTTGGGTTGGCGTATCAGGTACAATTATGTTTTAAATGTGCACTTGTTTTAAATGGGATATCTCCTATGATTACGTTGTAAAATTCCCTTTTCCAATAATAGGAAGTACCAGATGGTGATGTTAAAGGTGAAGGTGGTCCATGGGACTTTGTAGCTCTTCTTCCTCTGTTTGATCCTCCTCGTCATGACAGTGCACAGACAATTGAGCGAGCACTTCATCTTGGAGTCAGTGTTAAAATGATCACAGGTACAGAGCCTTTCTTTAGCTCCTATCCGCCATATCTTTAGCTCCTACTCGACCTTGTGTACTCATAAAATGTCAAAAATCTTAATACTTGCAGGTGACCAGCTTGCAATTGCCAAAGAAACAGGAAGAAGGCTTGGAATGGGCACAAACATGTACCCGTCTTCATCTTTGCTTTCTGATAACAACACTGAAGGAATTTCTGTTGATGAACTTATCGAGAACGCAGATGGTTTTGCGGGAGTCTTTCCTGGTAACGTAACTTACATGTAAACTACATTTGTAACTATGATCTTTCAGCGATATCTGACATTGACAAACCCCTTTTCTGATTTTTAGAGCATAAGTATGAGATTGTGAAGAGATTACAATCCCGAAAACACATATGCGGTATGACTGGTGATGGAGTGAATGACGCACCTGCCTTGAAGAAAGCTGATATTGGAATTGCTGTGGATGATGCCACTGATGCTGCTCGGGGTGCTTCTGATATTGTCTTAACAGAACCTGGACTAAGTGTTATCATCAGTGCTGTCTTGACTAGCCGTGCAATTTTCCAGAGAATGAAAAATTACACGGTACATAAATTCTTCTGCCTCATTGGCTATTACCTGATAAAGTTTAAATTGAATGCTTAGATTGAATTTTTTGGTTTACCTTCATTTTGCAGATATATGCTGTTTCTATCACTATACGTATTGTCGTAAGTTTCTAAGTCAGAAATGCTTTAGTTTTTACAAATACTTGGTCTTACTTTCATCTAATAACACATTTTTTTCTATGCCCTTGTGTTACAGATGGGTTTCATGCTTCTATGTGTCTTCTGGGAGTTTGACTTCCCTCCATTCATGGTTCTTGTAATTGCAATCCTTAACGATGGTTAGTAATTGTTAACTTCCTCGATGATTTAGCTTAAGGTTTTTGCTGGTGCTTGAGCATTCACCCTGCTAAATTAGCTTTCCTGTTGAAAAGGTACTATAATGACCATATCCAAGGACAGAGTCAAGCCTTCTCCAACTCCAGATTGTTGGAAACTCAAGGAAATTTTTGCTACTGGTGTTGTCCTTGGAGCTTACTTGGCGATCATGACTGTTGTGTTTTTCTGGGCAGCATACGAAACCAACTTCTTCCATGTAAGCAACACACTATCCCTCTCTTTGTTTACTCTAATTTCAACTGTCAGCAAAATATAACTATATTTTTTTCCCCTCTTGTGGTAGAACATTTTCGGTGTGAGAAACTTCAACCAGCACCATTTCGACATGAAAGACAAGAAAGCGGCTGCACATTTGAATGAACAGATGGCTTCCGCCGTCTACCTTCAAGTCAGCACGATCAGCCAAGCGTTGATCTTCGTGACCCGTTCCAGGAGCTGGTCATTTGTTGAGCGTCCCGGTTTTCTTCTTGTAATTGCTTTCCTAATTGCGCAGCTGGTAAAGATATTTCCCTCACCTATCTGATTATCTTCCTTATTTACTCACCTCTTTGTTTATAGTTTGTTAATAGAATCCAACTCTGTATTATTTTAATAGGTTGCATCGGTGATATCGGCAATGGCAACTTGGCCTTTTGCTGGAATCAGAAGCATTGGATGGGGTTGGACTGGAGTTATCTGGATATTCAACATAGTAACTTACATGTTACTTGATCCTATCAAATTCCTAGTCCGTTATGCTCTAAGTGGCAAATCATGGAACCGAATGGTCGAGGGCAGGGTATGTAGATAAAAAGACAGAACCACTTACTCTAAATTCGGCACTTCACAATTACACTGGCCTAACTAGAACTCGTGATTTGTTTGCAGACTGCACTCACAGGAAAGAAGAATTTTGGCCAAGAAGAACGAATGGCTGCGTGGGCCACCGAGAAACGTACACTGCACGGTTTAGAGACGGGTCAAAAGCCAGTTTACGAGAGAAATAGCGCAACGGAACTTAACAATATGGCTGAGGAAGCTAAAAGGCGCGCAGAAATTGCAAGGTTAGTTTTTCTAATAAGCATCTCTAATATGTAAATTAGAGATTGTTAGTCTCTGTCATGTTTGAGAGATGATCTCATGTTTCTATTTGCCGATGAATTTTGCAGAATGAGAGAGCTTCAGACATTGAAGGGGAAAGTCGAATCAGCTGCGAAGCTGAAAGGCATTGATCTTGATGATCCTAACAGCAACAACTACACAATCTGAGAGAGTCTCTCAATCTCTGCTTAGTTCATTTTATCTTTTTTTCTTTTTCTATATGTATTACTAATTCTTCTTGATATTGACATTAATTTTGATATCTTGGTGGAAGATGTCTCATGTTGTAATCTTTCAATTGATGCTTGTAACTCTATTACTTTTATTTGATGAAAATTCTTATTTGATTTGTTTTGTTCGGCTCTTTATTGAATTAAAACCACACCAAACCGAACACAACTTGAACCAAACTAACTATGCTTGAATTCGGCTAGAGTTCTATTAGAACCGAAACCAAACCAGACCCGAAATGCCCACTCCTAACTGCACCTAATGCAGAAGAATAGGAACTCCATAGTTACTGCAGACAAGTTTTGATTTTTAAACCAGACCGGTTTAAATATGTTTCTTTTCATAGATAAAAGTATCCAAGTCTCTTGTCAATTGTCATGCCATTTGTAAGTTGATCAAAATAAAGACACGGAACGTTAAAATCACTAATTGTTTCTAATCAAATCTTTTAGTTCTCTTACAGACAAACCTGCAACTACTGTTTGACTTAACTACCCATCACGCGCTAAATTCGCGCGTGGATAAGAGAAACCAACTAAAAAGTCAACTAACTCACTAGCGCGTGCTCAACACGTGCCTAACCTGTTGATAAGAATGCCACAATGATCTCATTGAACAAATAATAAAATTCTCGAGAGATTGATTATAAAATCCGGTCGGAGACGATACTAACTTTCGCCGGCGAAGTTTGTGTTCCGGTACCGGATATTTACGTATCTGTTTTCAAATTTACCATCTTTTGTTCTCCCAACACCAAAACCCTAGATTAAAGGCTTCTATTACCGGAAAGGTCTCTACTTGAGAGATTTATCTGTTTGTTGTCTTAAATCACAGGAAGAAAATGGCGTTTCTTAAGGCAGCGATTATTGTTGCCCTAATTTGCAATTTCGTGTCACTGGCTTCTTCTGTTCCTTTCATAGTTCTGCATGGTAATTTGATTGTTTCCCTTTTCTCCTTTTTTGGTCCTTAAGTCATTGGATACAGCAACAATCATGTTCTTATTAGTAAAAAGAATCATTCAATTATTTTCATATTTTACTGAAGATTGTTTAGCTTTGTAAGTGTCTTTTAGATTTCTGGAAAAAGTAAAGAGAGAATTGTGTGTTTACTTTCTCAGGAATTGGGGATAAATGCAGTAATGCAGGAGTGACACAATTTACAGAGCTTTTAAGTGATTGGTCTGGTTCTCAAGGCTATTGCATGTATGTCTATTTTATATTATACAACTAACATATTCAAATTTGGCAATAGCTTTTGGTATTAATCCATGATTGTGTTGCTTTGTGAATTTCAGGGAGATTGGGAATGGCTCATGGGACTCATGGACTATGCCTCTCCTTGATCAGGTATTGATATCACATGTCGGAAGAATGGAACTTTTATGAGTCTATGCCGGAAAAAAACTGACTTTTGGTCTCATTTTTGTGTGTTTTGCAGACATCAGTTGTTTGTGAGAAGGTCAGATTTAAGCTACTATCATCAAGTGTTTACCAATTTTGGCTTTTGAAAGTCCATTTTCATTATTTGTATGTTTATTACCACAGGTGAAAAGTATGCCGGAGCTTAGTGACGGTTACAGCATTGTGGGGCTTTCTCAGGGTAACATGATTGGTCGAGCTCTCATCGAGTTTTGCGATGGAGCACCACCTGTAAGTCCCCAATAACGTGCATATGCCTGTATGTTCTTATACTTTTTTGGTAGCAAGATATGAAAGTGCCATGCTTTTGTTCTAGCTTGTTCAATCTTATATATTCCTCTAATGATTATTGCGGTTAATAGGTTAAGAATTTTGTATCGGTAGCGGGTCCTCATGCTGGAACTGCATCAATTCCGTTCTGTGGCGTAAGTAACTAACTCCCTCCAAATTTTGGTTTCTTTGATAAGAAAAACTGTCATTGACAGGGGAACTTTTTGTTATATATTTTCTTGATTTTGCAGGCTACCTGGATTTGCATTATGTTGGACAGTATGATCAAAGCAGAGATCTATAGCGACTATATGCAGGTACAATGTTCAGGAGTATTTTACCGCTTCTGCGCAATTTTCTGTTACGGGAATGAAACTTAGTACATCTGATTGAGTTTCAGGAACATTTGGCTCCTAGCGGTTTTCTCAAAATCCCGACTGTAAGTTTTTTTTGGTTAATGGTTCAAAAGTTTCGAATTTTCATTCGTGTTGTAACTTTAATGCTTTTCATAGGACATAGCGGGTTACATGGAAGGCTGTAGGTTTCTACCAAAGCTAAACAACGAACTTCCAGTCAAAAACTCGACTTATAAGGAGAGGTTCTCAAGCTTGGAGAATCTTGTGCTTATTATGGTCAGTCATCAAACCCGCTTCTCTGCGTAACTTACAAGTTTCTTTTCGATGGTAACGTTTTATTTTTTATCGAATATCAGTTTGAGCATGACACAATATTGATACCTAAAGAGACCTCATGGTTTGGATATTATCCTGATGGATCTTTCAAGACCATTCTTCCGCCGCAAGAGGTAATTTTAACCCTTCAATCATTGTTTCAAATGGCTCAATCAATATTGCAGTGATGTTGAGTTATGGTAAATGTTTGGATTTTTTCCTTTTGCAGACCAAGCTATATACCGAAGACTGGATCGGTTTGAAAACCTTAGATGAAGCTGGAAAAGTGAAGTTCGTTAACGTCTCTGGAAATCATCTTCAGATATCTCATACCGACATGAAGAAGCATATAGTGCCATACCTCTGTGATAAAGCATCATCGTCATCATCCACAACAATGGCAGTTTCCGACTCATCTTCCTCACACCAGTGGCTTCCAAGTGTAGGGAACTTTATTATGGATCTGGCTCGTCCAGAAGTGGATCAGCTTCAGCTTGTGCTACGTCGTATGTGAATCTGATGTCCTGTGTTGTTGTTTGTTCTCTTACTAAACACAATCGTGTCGTGATAAGTTTGTAACTAGATGATAAAACAAGAGAAGTGTTCCAAAATCCCTCTCAAAAAGGTTCTTATAGTAATGATAAAATGTCAAATATATGTCACAAGAAATGGACAGAGCCTTAAAAAGGGATGAAGAACACCATTGATCCTTAAGGTCTATTATTACAGAAAATCTCAGAACGAGACAAAGAAACATAAGTCCACATATATATCACAACAGCTTTCTGTCTTCAATCCGAATCAAACATCTTCTGAGGCAAATTCTGAATCTTTGCTTGGCTTGACTTGTATAGTTGGAGAGATGCAGAGGTATTCTATCACTATGATTTGCTAAGAAAAAGGATCAAATCCTATTATAAGATACTTTCTTTCCTTTAGAAGATTCTGCCTGCTGATGCTCGAGATTGCGAAGCACAATTTTCACAAAGATCTTGGCTTCACGAGGCATCTTCGCAGCTGCAGCTGCAGAACGCAAGACTCTTGCTTCTCCAGCGTTCTGCATCAAGCTAGCGTGATGCATCGCGTGACGACCTCCAGGTATTGTAAACTGTAATTTCATCGGTTAGTACTAAAATGCAACTGACTGAAGCGCGCACAAAAAAAATTTGCTTTCCACACACAAAAATTACCTGAAGAAGCGCAAAAGCTGCACAAGATCTGAGTGTAAGACAAGGATTTCGCAACATTGTAACAAATCTTCCAATTTCGGAACCACTGCATCTCAAGTGGCCAGCTTCTGGGATTCGAGCTTTCTCCGAGACTTGTGCTAACATAGATGGAGCAGATGATAAAGCACCAGCTGAAAAGATTTGGTGTTCCATGAAAGTTGATATAAAGGCTTTGATGTGTTCAAGAGCCAATGTTCTAGCACTATTTAAGGCAACACTTTTAGATGTACTTTCCGATGAAGTCCCTATCATTGCGTATTCATCCATCCTTGTATAATAGATAAATAAGATCAAAGTCAGATCTGTAAATTACCTTAAATGTGGATATGATTAATTAAGCTTTACGTACCTTCCATCAAACATGTATGCCAATGCTAATGCGGCCATAAAACGAGCCATTTTGGAAACAGAAGACGAACAGAGGTGAACAAGTGCTACAACTCCCCCTTCCTCTACAATCCGCAGAGCGTTACCAGGATTAAAAGCAAGATTCCACAGAGCTCCTGCAGCAGTTTCATGTACATCCTGGAAAAAGCAAAAGCTGGATCAGATTAACCCAAAAGAGTGGGACATGAGAACTTATAAGGAAAAAAATTGTTTACCTCAGCTTCAGATAGTGCAAGAGTAATTAGAGGCGGAATACCACCTCCATGACCAATTGCAATGCTGATAGAAAAATATCAAGAAAACAAACAAAAATGGAAAGATTGTCATCAAGGATTTACGTAAATCCTGTTTGCATTGATATATATGCACGCATGCAGTAACAAATAAATAAATAAATTCAAAGGGTTGCACCTGTTTGCTTCTGAGACAGATAGTCCCCAGAGAGCACCAGCTGCTCTCTCTTGCAGACCTGTGGATGCATTAGAACAGGACTTCGCAAGTGCCACCTAATTTATAATCAGAAACAAGTGATAAGTAGTCCGAAGGTGAAGCTGAAACACACAAATGACATATAGAAAAATAAAAGGAAACATAATACCAAGGCTTCAACACCACCAGATGCAGCAATGGATTCTCGATTCTTGTCATCAAATGCTAAATTCCAAAGAGCCCCAGCAGCTTCCTGTTTAACACCTTCATGAGGCGATTGCGTAAGCTGAACAAGACCCTCCAATGCACCAGCCTCTTGTCCAACAGCAGCATTATTATCATTGCTATCGCCATGAGCTGCCAGATTAGCCAAAGCACGAGCCGCCTGAAATAAGACAATTTGTCACAAACTCAATTCACACAATCACTACCATCCGTAACTTAAAATACCACAAGCATAGAATCGATACAAAAATAATGAGGTGCATTTGGAAACAAGGAAGTACCTGTTCTTGTGCTCCTTCATACTTGCAATTCCGAGCTAGCATCACCAAGGCATGCACACCTCCTGCTCTTGCAACTTCCGTGCTGCATTTATCGTCTGCTGCTAAATTTGCTAATGCCCCAGCAGCACGTTCCTAATCACCAAAAAGAGTAGATTTCTCTTTTTTAGAAAGAACAAATATAGAGAAAGATAAAATTAAAAACATAGTAACGGGCACCACGATAATCAAATTACCAAATCTAGCAAAATCTTTGTATTTTATGACCGAGATACCTTGTCTCTACAACTTTATCATAATTATTAAATCTAAAACCCTAACACAAAAGGATAAACTAAAGTAAAATATTTTAACCGTGTGTGAACAAGTACTAGTTTTGATAATCAATCTTTCAGATGATAATAATTAGCCAGAAGTGTTAATTTTGGATATATTCAAATCAAATGTGTGAGGCTTTAAAGGTCGCAAGCATGTACCAGAACTCCATCACAACCATTTGGCCATCTAAAGATAAGATCAACTAACGCATTCACTCCTCCAGCTTGAGCAATCGCGTTCTAATAGAAGAACAAAAAAAAAGAAACAACAATGTTAGTGAAAGAGCAAAAGGTTCAATGTGTGTTTAACTCTTTACAAGGGGACCTTACCTTATGCTCTTCTCCAACAGAGAGATTCCATAGCCCACCAGCAGCTTCTTCAGCCACAAGTCTATTCATAGACTTTGCCAAATCAGCAAGAACACTGATCCCTCCTTCTTCAGCAACAGCCTTTGCAACTTTAGCATTTACCGACAAGTTTGCAATAGCCTTTGCAGCTTCTGACTGAAGTCCTTCTCGCCAAGATTTAGCAAGTTCTAGAAGAAGACGGATCCCTCCATCTCGCATAACAGCTTCGGCTCTTCCACAGTCTATACTAGCATTCTCATCATCAACAACGATGAAAGTCGCAAGCCCTGTGGCTGCTCTCTCTTGGACATCCTCTTGTGCACTCTGCATTAAACTGAGAAGCAACGTAGCTCCCTGATTCAGCCAGAAATCGTTTAATCCTTGTGAATTGCTGCTCTCTGCAATTCGTAGAAGCGTATGAGAAATGATCCACTCAATCCAAAGCATTATTTCGTCAGTGCTTTTATCCTTTCTTATCAAATCTCTCCAGTAAGAAAACATATCCTTTGGTTTCTTTGAGTTATCGGCAAATATAGAAGCTAGCTCATCAAAAGTATCGGTAAAGATAGCAAGTAAGACCTTTCCTTTGAATCTATTGGAGCTGTAACTTTTATCCTCTTCGAGATAAGGGCAGTTTAAAGCACACAAAACTTTCAAGCTCTGCGATGATTTCAACAACCTGGAAACTGCAATATGGTCAATGGTGGTTCTTGAGACATCCAAACCGGTTAACTTCGGAAGCTTCTCCCAATTATCTAATGCAACTTTCCACTTTATATTTGATGTCCCAGCAACAGAGAGGTAGCGAAGAGATACCACTTTTCCCAATGCTTCTTCGTTGATGTTCAGGCAATCTAAGAATCCAAGATCACTGAGCTGTGGGCAATGTTTGGCCAAAGATTCAATCGCCTCAGAACTAACATCTCTCATGCCAGAAACCCGTAGCTTTTTCAGTTTTGGACAGCAAAAGGCTATAACTCTTATAGCATCACTAGTGATCTTCTCACAGAAGTCTGGTCCAAGTTGGAGGCTCTCAAGAGCTTCATGGCGTGCCGCAATCATAGACAATGTAGCATCTGTAATCTTCCTACAGTAGTCGCCGCTAATTTCAAGCAGAGTCCTTGCTTTGAGATGAATTATGGCATCAGCAGAATCAACACCACGAAACCTAATCTTCTGAAGATCAGCACACCTAGTTGCAAGAGAAGCCGCCATTGAAAGATCAAACTTGTGGGCTCGAAGATCCAATGAACTCCACAAACAAGAAGAAGCACCAAGGCTTCTCCATGTCTTACAGGTAGAGGCTAAGCTAGCTCTATCGCGATAATTCAATCGAGTAAACAGATAAAGCACTGTGTCATAAGGCAAACTAGTCCAATCCGCATACTCTTGAACCTTAGGTGCTAAATCCTCATCTCCAATCACAGGATAACTTGGTGAATCAACCTTATTCTTTCCTTTTTCCTCCACTCTCTGCCGCACCCTACGACTCATTTCTTGATCAGATGTATAAATATATAAATACACACTCTAACGAGTAATCCTCTTGCAGCTACCAAAATTAAAGCACTTTGCTTATAAAAGCCATAATGATACAATAAACACAGATCCTACTCCGCCTAGAAGAATTTCCAAACCTGCAGGACAAAGAAGAGACATAAGATCAAACAACTCCCCAATTTGGAAAATTAAGATACTCAATGGCTCCAAAACTAAAATCCCATTGCAGATATAAGGGAAATCAAATTCAACGAAGAGAAAGAACTGAGAATGCTCTCGCCGGTTTCTGACAAGAAAAACCCTCGAATATAAAAGCGAGGAGAGACTTAAACAAATCTCTGACCTTTACTATTCAAATTCAATTCAGACAAACTCCATTGGAAATAACAATCGAAAGAGTGATGATGGTCGGAGACAATTCAGACGAGCCCACAGAGAAACTGTTCTGACACAAAAAATAAAGGGGCAAAAGAAAAACACAAAACACCTTAAAGTAATCACCTTTGGAGAAAAAAAGAAGAACTTTATCTTCCCTGATTCCGAGAGACAGAGAAAGAAGGAAGAATTTGAGGAACTGGGCAATGAAGGTGAAGAGAGAGAGACAAGAAGGGCGGTGTTGAAACCACAGCTCATATAGGCATTGTAATTGTAACAAGAGCTTCAATCACCTCCTTTGCACGGTACATTATATATTACCCAATTACCACTCCTCTTTTCTTCTCTTTTTTTTTTATAAAAGTTAATAATTTAGATTTTTCCTTAATATTGCCATTTCATTTTTAAAAATTTGATAAATAATTTATGTTCTAAAATAATAGACGTTTTTCCGGTGATAAATTAGTATCTAACAATAATATCACAATGACTTGTTATGAAAACTAATATAACGTTGATTAACAGAGTTTTCGCGCGTTTATATGTATATTATATTTTAATTTATTTAAATTATAGTTGAAAATATAACTAATTTAACGGATAAACAGTAAAATTTGGCATATTTATATTGAAGTATAGAAAAGTGGTGTATCACGTCCTTTTTTTTAATTAGTCATTTTATATTTTAATCAATAATTTCATAATGTATCTACTTTAAATCTTATTGCTAGATACATAATTAATTTTAAGTATATTTTATATAAACAATTAATAGGTTTCTGACAAATTGTAACTCATTTGAGATTTTATTCTATTTTTGAAGTACTAATAACGCATATCATAAACACAGGGGTGGCATGTGTTTTATGCCTTTAATTTCCCTTTACCAAAATGGCTTTTTATGATGTTTTAAAAATAATTCAAGACTAATTTGTTTTTAGTAGAAACAGCAAATATCATAAGCTATGAATGCCATGTGTTTTATGCCAAAGATGGCTGTTTTTCTTTAATAGTTAGGATTTGATTCAAAATTTAAACTTGTACTAAAACAGCAATAGTACCAAATCATTTAAAGTCCCATTGCTTTTGTTTTCTTTCTCTCTTTAAATAGAGTAAATAAATTATAAATTAAAAAGGCTGAAACAATATTTTTTTTTCTTTTTAAGTAACAAAATCTAACACTTAAACAAAAACCAAAATCTATATATATAATGAGAGAGTTTTCTCTCCATTTAGAGTGTCCACATAGGCGACACATTAGCGTACACGTCATCATACATTTTTAATAGGTATAAAATGTTACCAAAAAGATTCGAACCCCTTACCCAATACATTTAATAGGTGCATTTCAAACCAAATTGCCATTTAAATCGTTTTGATTGATATCAAAATTTAAATTATATATATGACTTTATAAAACTTTTACTCAATTTATTTATTAAACGAAGAAACATTAAAAAAAAATTCACATACTTTTATATTATCATCTTTTAATAAAAGAAAATATTTTTTTATAAACAATAACATTGTTTAATACAAAGTAATATAATATAACACACAAAAATATGTCAATAGAAGTTAATATACAAATAGATAATTCAAAAATAGAAGTTAATGAATTAATAAAACACAGCACAACAATATATAAGATAAAAATATGAATAAAAATTAGAAGCATATAGATAATTTTCAAATACATATAATTTATATATGAGAAGTAGAAAACAAAAAAATATGTTATCACGCTAGAAAGACATTAACCTTTTCAAGAGTTATAAATATTTAGATTAAAAAAAGTTTATATGATAGTAAACTATAGAATTTAGATTACACGAAATAAGAATATCTATTTTTCAAGAAAAAAGTATGTATCCAAAATCAAGATAAAATATATATAAAATTGTATAATATATTTAAGGAAAGAATTTTGATTTAAAAGTACAATTAGATACAAGATTTCTTTAAACAATAACGTTAGAGTGCAATGTTTCATGGAAAATGCAATGTATGAGAATAGGAAGAATACAAATATAAAATTTAATATGTAGGAAAAAGAACATTTTATAATAGACAAGAAAAAATAAAATATAAAAATGAAATAGATAAAGAGAATATAATTTTAATATAAGTTTATAATGAATCAAAAATTTAATCAATTATTTTAACGAAAAGAACGTGAAAAGAGATAAAATGTCGCGAGGTGGACGACTGCATATTAGAATATGACGAATAAAATGACAGTGAAATAATTTCAAGAGAAATTGACTAAATTCAAAAAGATGTATGAACATGACATAGTCAAGATTGTATTATATTTCTCTGAATTTTTTCAACTAATTTTTTACCACGTGTTACCTAAAAATTTATTGTTTTTTTCAAGAGAAACATTATTCTCAATAAAATCTATGTTATATATCATTTCATAAATAGGTTTATGTCATTATAGATTTATCTTTTAAAATTAAATATATATATATATATATATATATATTTATATTCACGGCTTATATTGTTAATAGTTTATAAGTAAAATCCCGCGCATTGGGATTAGAAAGTCTTCTCTCCATCTAGGGTGTCCACCTAAGCATCCACCTAAGCAATAATATTTATTTTACATTAAAATCAATTTAAAACATCCATTTAATGCATTTACTTGTAATAATTAAAAACTGAGTAAGATTTGCATATTTTTGGTAAAAGCCAAACAGAAGAAAAGGGCCCATTAATTGCTATTTACAAACAGTTTTTTTTGTTGTAAGCCGAACTTTATGTTAGTGGTAAAAAAATTGAAGTCTTCAATCTTCTATTTTGGATTCATGTGTTTAATTTAAATTTCGTCAATCAAATTAAAAAAAAAAACTTTTCCAGATACGCAACAAAGAGTTAAAGTAAACAAAAATTGTCCCATCCAAAATGTTATCTAACGTTCTGCAGGTTCTGGAGATAAAAACTATAATAACTCTCTGCTATATAAACTTCAGTAGAGGTCCGAAAAATGATGTCAAGCTACACAATCATGAAAGCTTTTCTCTTCAGCGTTTTCTATCAGCGCGCCATTTGTATACCGGTTTACCGTTTGGATTGAGTACCTCGTCATCACGCAGCTTACGTTTGCGACCCTTTTTCTGTCCATTAAAAGAGTTTAATCAGAGATGTTCTAGTTGCATACCAAGAAACAGTTATTTGTTTGGGGGACTGATGATAACCTGTAATTCCTTCTGCATTGACATATCCGTGTATAACTTCTCCAAATCTTTAGCCCTGCTCTTCCGTGCCTCTAGGTCTCTATAGGACCTATCCATTTTCCTGTTTTAAGAAAATAGAAGATAATGACTATTGATTGTCCGTTTGATACCTTTGAAAACATCTAATTCATTTCAGATACATACTTCTTAATATCTTTCGGAATCTCTACTGCAGAGATATCGCTTTTGCTTCTACCTTGAAACTCTAGTTCTCTAGCCTCCTCTCTGATAAAGAAACACCAGAGTTAAAAAAGATCATAAGAAAACACAAAACAATGTGGTACCGCTAATGTCTTTTAAATGTTAAGGTAAGGAGGATCAAATTTACCAGTGTCCATGTGAAACATTCAAAATGAATGAGAAACTCATGAAAGCTACACAAAGTAAAGAAAGGACTAAAATGATGGGATTAACCTGTCTTCTGCATAGTAAACATGTCTACGGCTCGACTGACCCCCAGTACATTGCAGTGATGCAGTCAGCTTTTCAATTTTCTACAAAAGATAAAAAGGAACAAAGAGAAAAATGGATATGTATGATTGTAAAAAGAATGCTCTTGGGGTGTGAAAGAGGAAGAATAACTTACGTTTTTCTCACTCTGCCATTTTTGGAACACATATCCAATATCTTGGGTCTTCATGATCATGAGCTCTTCCGCAGAGTATTTATTTACCTCATCCCTGAAAACAATATCTTTGTCAGAATTTACAGACCAAGAAGAAAAAGAGAAACCATGAGAGTACCAAAAGAAATAGTGAAAATAAAAATGATAAAACGAAGAGTTTCTTGATATGCTTACTTTGGTCTATGATATCCATCAACTGTTTTACTATTAATCATCTTAAAGTTGAATTCATCTGGATTCTTGAATGCCGCCTTCTGCCTAAGTATCTGCAGTAAATTAAAACGGTGTAAGAGAAACTCCCAACGATTTAGTTTCTTAGCTATCTCACAGATATCAATCAATCCCTTAAGCTAACAAATGTCTACTTGAAAGACTCCATAACATAATCTCGACTAGGAGAGATGCAATTGAAAACAGAGTGTATAACAGTTACCTTTAAAGTTTCCTGCTTTTTGTGATAAGCATTAGCTCGGATAACATAATCCTTATGCTTCTCAAGGAGGCCAAACCTCTTCCTCGCTTGCCTGAAGATAGGTTTAAAAAATCCAAACTTTAAGAAGAGAAACTTGGCAAATAACCGAACAAGGACAAGAGCAATAATAGCTTACGGTTGAGATCGCTCCTTATGAGCAGGACGTGGAATAGCATTACGCAGCGACGACATCTTGGAATTGCTCTAACGCTGCAATTGCAGTCACAAAACTGTTAGAATTAAACATGATCTTAAGCTACTTAACGAATTGAAACTGAAACCCTAATCGGAAGTATGAATCTAATCCAACATTCTCAAACCTATGAACTGAACCGACGAAACGAAAAGGAAAAAAAAAAGCCAAAGATTCTCACGTGAAATACAGGGAACCCTTTACGTCGAGGAGAAAGATGAAAGTAGAAGTCGCCGGGAACACAACAATTCACCGATGACCTGAAACTTGATTTCTGGAAAGGAGTTAGAGAAGTCGGCGACAAGAAGAGTTTAGGGTTTTTTTGGGGATAAAGAAAACTGAAACCGAACCCTCTGGCTAAGGCCAAGGGTTTAGCGGATATGTCGGAATTACACATTTACCCTTTTTATCGATTTCGTTACTTTTACTTCCAAACTATAGTTTCCACATATAATTATGTCTTAACGTCTTTAGATGAAATTTTGGTAATTAACTTTCCAAATGTGAGGAGCATCGCATTGCACATCTACCGTTCCAAATTTCAATGTATCTTTGTACAATTTATTTATTGTTTGGGGTGTTTCCTAAAGAGTGCCAAAAGTTTGGGGTAGAAAATATAAAATTCACGAAATAATGCATTGCTTTAACTTGACGAACGCACAGATTTGGGAGGAGGCAGAAGAAACCAAAACGCTTAAAACGTGATCAACCAAGCAACAAAAGTAAACTACGATTATGAAAAAGGTCGAGACTTTACACGATCTTTATCTCTGTCTATGTAATTGTGCACCTCTACATGAAACCCATAAGATAAATGCCTAAGCAAAGAAGATTTCTTCTTTTTGTTTCTTTGCAGTTTTCATCTGCCGTGAAGATATAGAGTTTCGAGTAATGGTGAATGCAGATTCATTGAAGCTTAGTGGTGACCAACATTTAGAAGTTAACTGCATGTGACGTCTGAGTAGAAACCTATTATTGTCCTCCTCTCACAATTCTGGATACTGAGCAACTCCACGTCGAAAACTTCAAATTGCTTGGAGCTGAAGAAGGTCGAAGGTCCCACCTGGTCAGAGCCCAATGATCAAGAAATGAACATTTTTTTGTCAAAAGTATGATCAACCAAGGTGAAGACAGTTTAACACAGTGCAAGACTAATTTAAAATTGGTTTACACATGTCCCTAAACGAGCTACGAATGTCCTAAAGGAGCACACTCATGCTAGTAATTCCATTTGAAACATTGTTGATTGATTAGAGGTGATGGTATATTCAAATGAATGGCTCAGCAAAAGTTTACAGTTCAGAACAATGTATGTAAGGATCAAGTAAGAACACTAACCGGAGGTCCCAATTCTGGAGGGATAATAATCCTTCTTCGCCCACCGGGCTTCATGTCACGAATTCCCATTTCAAATCCTGCATCATCATTATCCATATAGTATTAAAAATCCTCAATCTGTTTCCTGTCAAAGAAGATTCTTCATTAGCATCATACTATTAAAGGGCAAGTTAATGTCTTTTAACTTGCCTGGAACAAGTGCATTGGTCCCCATGCGAATTCTAGCAGGAGAGCCTTGTATGTAAGTGCTATCTATTCGCCTTCCAGACTCATTGTAGCCAATGTAGTGAAAAGTCACCTGTAAAAAACCAGTCATAAAACTCAATGGTGTCTTCAATTCAATCCAAGTAAAGAGCATACCAATTCCATAAATGATCTCTAACTTCAGATCCTAAGTTTAACTAATCGAACATAGAGAAATAAGTACCTGCTGACCATCTTTTGGGGAATCACCTTGACCAACATCGAAATCTCGATATATGAGGCCAGAATCAGCCTTGATGTAATTCTCTGAAGCTACTACCTTAACCTCAAAACCTGCACTATATCAGCAAAAACATAAACACAAACAACAGGACAATAAGTTCCCATATTCTTCTTCCAGTAACAATAAATACTCAAAAAACGAGAAACAGTGCAATAAAAAGCTTAAACCTTCTCTAACAAAGTTAGGAAATTCGTCAGGAGCATTGTTCTCTCTCTGTATCCTCTTGTTCTGTTCTAGTAACCGTCTCTCATCATAAGGGCTCTTTGATTTAGTCTTCGCAGATGAAGATAACGCCGGAAACAACAAACACGGCGAAGCAACCAAAACATAAACTAGACTTCTCCGACTCAAGCTGCAATTAAAAGACCTTGCTTTATCTCCAGAATCAAACCAAAAAGGAAGAAAATCATCTCTCAAGATTGCAAATTTTACCTTTGGTCTTTTGGTTCTTCACTCAATGAACAACATACCGAGCGTTTGCTGCTCCGAGATAATGACAGTTTTGTTTCACCTACAAGATTTTACAAGCTTAATCCTATGAAACCAGCTTACTGAATCAGACGAGCAATGAGAGTTTTCAGGGAGAGAGAAGAACTCACAGAGAAATGTAAGTCTTGGAGAGAGAGGAGGAGTTGATAGAATCGTCACCATAGCTTCTCCCTCCGGCGATTCCTGCAAAAAATCCCAATGTTATCCTAACGTTTAATTTTGTAGATAAATTACATTTTACACCATCTATTTTCAGTTTATTATAATTTGGACCCATAATTAATTTTGCAATATAACACTCAAATTTCATGTAATTAATCCGACCATGTAAAACCATACTTAATTAGTGAGTAAAATTTACAATAATTATTTCTCTATTTAGAATATTACTAAAACTAAACTACTGGTCGGCGTAAATTATTGAGATCGAGAGAAAAATTGAAGAACTCATCTAGTGTTTTCGGCGTAATTTTTAGATAAATAGTGGTTTCTGTTTGTTCATTACTTTATTTTTGGGTTCATGTTCCACATATCTCTAACTTAAATTTTAGGTTAACATGGATTCCGAGGTTCCGAGAAGGCCCAAGCGACCTATTCCGAAAAACGCAATTGATCCCTATCTCCACTTCCATTGCCACTTTCACCGTCACAACTACCGCCACTTCCACTGTCACCGACCCAATCGATGGTAAACGTATTTGAGTCTCTGATCGAAAAATTCTTCGTTGAGGAGGTAAAAACCCAGATTGAGCTGTTTTGCCGGGAAAATACAAAGTGAGCGTTTGGACTGCATATGCGGTGAAAAATACCAAGCAGTATCAAGCAATAGGAAGCTTTTCTTCAAGCGAGTGACTTGACATTACCAAATATCCGACGGAGGAGCAGTGGAAGATCTCGGTCGATGCTAAGGTTAGCAAAGAAAATTTGAGAACGATGTTTGTGGAGATGATACTGAAAATTGGTGGGTTGAAAAACTTGAAAACACCATGGTATCGCACTCTTTGGAAGATGGTTCTGAGATACTAACCATACATTGCAAATGTGGCCGGTATTACAAATTCTTAGTAAGTCGAGGAGTGTTATATTTCTAGACTTTAACTACAGTGAGACGCTACTATGAAGATAAGTTTGTGGAGAATTTGGCTTGCAACTGCAAGTGTGGTCGCATATATGAAGTAGAGGCTGATGGCCGACAACTTGAAATTAAGTAGATGGATGCACAAAAAATTTAATTTTAACTTTACATGTGGACTCTTAACAATGTATTTCTCTTACTTTTTCTTGTTAATGAAAATGATGCATTTGGCATTTATGGTGGTTCCAATTGGCATGGGGGTTCGTTTATTCATTTGCACAGTTATGCATTGCCTAACCAAATTTTTTATTTTATCATGAAAAATCTGCATTTTGTAACTTCACATCCTGATCTTGCGTTATATTTGAAGATTTAATCGTTCTGTTTAGTTTAATTTGAAGGCAAAACTTCAACTTGATAACCAATTTCTTTCGTACAGAAATTGAGCTATTGTTTTTAGGAGATGTCGATCCAAGCCTAGCCTTTCACCAATTTCTATAAAACATTTGTGTTGGACCTCATATTTTTGAAACCCACTTTGTTGAGAATTTTTTATTATTAATATCAAGCCTCAAAATTAGTAAAAAATCTCTCAAAATTAGCAAAAAAGCCACATAATTATCAAAAAAAATATTCCAATAAAAAAGTTTTGTAATTAACAAAAATGTCTAAAAATTAAGAAAAATTAATAAATAAAAATTAGTAAAAAAAATAATAAAAGTAGCCGTTTTATTTTTTAAAAAGATCCCATTTTTTTTTTAATTTGACTCCGAATTTTATCTGACTGGCACTGTGTCGACCGAATCAATCCTTTCCAACATGCGTTTAAATTGTTGTCGTGGATTCTTCCATGAAACTTGTCTACTGCGTTGGCTCAAATTAAACAGATCATGTCCTCTTTGCCGCAATCCTCTTGAGTCTTGCCATGTGATAAAAAGAATAAGCCGTCTGGTCTTTCTTTTTTTAATTAAGGTTTCTCAAATTATATACATGCATGTCTTCTTTTTTTTTTTTTTTTTTTCTTTATTAGGGTATTCTTCTATATGTTTAGTGATTCTTTTTTCTTTATATATCGTTGGATACTGTTTGAGGTTGGCTACAAATATTTGTACTTCAGTCGCTTTAATGAAATTCAGATTCTTGACTTGAAATTCGCACTATAGTTAACGTCCATGGACCAACCCTCACGAGAAAGTCTTTACAAACAAGAGTCCCAATATAACTTTAATCAAACGTGCGTACATAAGAAAACGAGGACCTACTTTTAGAGAACGATCATTCAACCACAGGCACCTCCTGATCAGAAGTCATCTAGTAGTTTGTGTCGTTGCACTCCTATTGCTGATAACTTGTGGAGCAAGTTATGTTTAACAAATACTGCATATTCTCATCGGAGCACACTCTCGTTTCCCGGCAAGAGGCTGTGGTGTTTGTTCCTCTTCACTGGCCCGGCTTCTCCCACCTGCAAAATTTTCTCTGTAATTCTTCTCTGATTTACTTTGACAAATATTCTGACACAATGTGATATTTAGGCTCTCGATAAATGCCAATTGGGAGAAGTTATTCGTGCTATATAGGAATGAGAAGCTGGATGCTATGCTAAAGGTGAGTTTTCTGAAAACATTATGAGCGAAAAACTAACTTGGTGTTTTTTGGACAATGACTCCGTGCATCATTTAATAAGTAAAAAATTCATTTTTATTCAACAATATAAACTTCAAACAAAGAGAGTGACAACCAGATTCTCATCAACAATGCCGATAAATTAAAATTACAATAATACAAGTAATGAAGAAATAAATGGTGGTGAGTGTCATCTGAATTGACTGTTTCTGAAAATACCAGTGCCTCCTCCTCTAGGTTGTTCACCCGATATGAGTTTCTGTAACCGAATTTGTTCCCGGAATTTAGCTATGAACTCACCGGCTTTTCTATCAACCTCATTATGGTCATGGCTTGCATTGCTTTGGCTTTCCCAAGCACCTTCTTCTTCCTCTTCGAAAGTTACTTGAGGTTGCTGCTCGGCCTCGGGCTCTTCCATAGCAACCTCTTCTGGCTCGGATTTAGCGCGAGTTTCTAAACTTTTCTCCTGGTGTAGTATAATTGATAGTTCTTCTTGTCGTTGTCTTCTCGATTTCGTACTTCCTCGGCTTTCTACTTTAGCTTCTGTCCGGTCTTCAGATGAATCTCCATCTGTCTTTAAACCTTTCCCATGACGATCAGATCTTATGGTCCTCACGGACTTTGCTCTCGATGATACATTACTGGAAGCTCTCCAAGAACGTGGTTCAAGTCTTGGACTGTTTGATTTCACTTCCTTATCATTACCAGGAAGGTCCTTTTTCCTGGACTTATTGTAATCCTCAGAGTCATCCTCTAAGTTTCTTGTGACAGCTTTCTCCGGAAAAGTGTCAGGTCCCCCTTGTGAAGAATGCATTGCACGCCTTGAAGCTTTAGTATTTGTTGGCTGGAACACTACATCAAGAGCAGGAAAAGATTCACTGAACTTCTTATCTTTTGCAGAGTCTTCTGCTGTTAGCTCCAAAGAGTCTTGACTCCTTCCCTTTTTGACCCTAAGATTGTTATGGTCAGCTTCCTGTCCTTTCCTGATATTGGCTTCAAGCAAATGGACATCACTCTTTTGCTGAATATCCCGTCTTCTAGTTGTGGAGTCATCAGCACCACTAATGGAAGATGAGATGGACTCAGGAGGATAGGATCTGCGAGACTTGTTCCCTCTCCGGGAACTTTCAGCTGCCAAATTAAGCGATTTAGATCCCCGTTCCTTCTTACTGAAGGATTCTGTTTTTCTGCCTCTGACTTTACTCCCCTCCAACTCATTTTCAAACCCCCGCCTTACATCTTCCTCTAACAAGGAACCATCACTGTAATGCCGAGAATGTGAGGCACGCCTGTGAGTATCATCGGTTAATAATTCTGGCAAACGCCTGTGAGTATCCTCGATCACTAGTTCTGGCGATGGTGGAGTTGGAGACAGTGAAGGTGATGGGGACAAGGATGGTGAACTAGACCGTGATGAACCCTGAAGACTCTTTTCCTTGACCAACTCTTCCACATTTGAGTTTAGTGACTCTGCAGAAACAGATCGAGAAGGCGAGAATCTGTTCTGAATATGGGATGCAACACTAGTTTGAGATGAAGAAGAAACATTAGACCGAGAAGATGTGGATTTAAGAGTAGCAAACTGGGTTTCATCCACAGATAGAGGCTGGAAATTTGAAGGATAGTTGTCTCCCATTCCCATCATTTCAGGTCTAGATTGCCATGGAACAGGTGAAGCCGGATCAGCCAAGACCTCATCAGCCAATAATGAGTCAGCTTCCCCGTTAACAGCTCCATCACAGTTATCAGTAAAAGAGGTATCTTGAGGAGCAGCATTATCTCTCAAAGCTGACCTTAAACTCCTAATCGGCAAGCCTAATGGCTGATGCAGAACATGGCCATCAAGACCATAAGCTGGTCGAGTAACCACAACCTTGGATTTCCCCTGGAAATACTGCGAATTCCAAGCTCGGACTTCATTAGTTTCACCAAATTCAGACGATTCTTCCAATTCACTTTCAACAACAAAAGACTCAGATTTCCCCACAACAGAAGCTCGAGCACTCACACTCTCACTCCTCACATCAACAAACTCACAAGAATTATCATCAAACTCTTCGTCAAAAACAGAAGAAACCTGGAAGATCCTAGATACATAAGACAAAGAAGACTCATCTACACGATTCATCCTTAAATCAACACCGGATTCAACATTCCTACGGCTAAACAAACCGTAAGCAACAGCAATGCCGACGAATAGGAGGTGAATCAGTTCCCAGAACTTGGTGAGCACAGTCTCACCGACGAAATCAGGAGCTTGAGAAGGGAACAACGGCAAGGCGAAGAGAAAGAGAGCGAACAGAACAGACTTACAGAAAAATCCTCCTCCGGTGGATTTAGACCGAGGCTGTGTAGACGGCGGTACGACGACATTAGGCGGAGAGCGACGCTTGGTGTAGGGATTGGGAGACGCCATTGTCGAATCAGAGATCTCGAGTGTGGAATTGGATAATTAGGGATTAGAGTGGATTCGTTGGGTATGTGAAGAAGGGAAGAAAGAAGACTTCGAAGCGACGTAAAAGACAGATCTAACCATTAATAATAATAATAATAATAATAAAGCTCTGTGTCTGTGAGAGAGAGAGAGAGAGAGAGAGAGAGAGTGAGAATGGAAACTATCTGCAGAAAGCAAAAGACGAAGCCGCTCATCACAAAAGTCCGTTGCCGAGATTTACGGAATTGACCTTGGCTTTATTCAATCCTGGACTCTACGACGCCGTATTGTTTGACCCCCTTCATAAACGTTGTCGTATCATTTTGGCCCTAAACGTCGACGTTTCGGCTGTCCATTGTTGGTGGGCAAGGTTGAAGAGTAAGTGTGTATCGTTAGGCCCTAAACGTCGACGTGTGGGCTGTCCATTGTTGGTGGGAAATTTGGTTGAAGAGTATCAAGTGTTAGTATTTTTATTTCGTTTGGTTTGTTTAGTTTTGTGGTTTTTTTTAAATGTTAATAAAATTTGGTTAGAAAATAACATCGCCAAAAAATTTGATCTATTGGAAATCGAATCTCCAATTTTGAAGACTTCAATTCAAAGCAAGCTGCTGAGATGTTTTAGCGATAGTTGTCCACTAGCCACATGATGCACTAATCCTCCTCCACAAGTTTGAGACACCACTATTTTTGCAATCGCTTCAATATAAGAATCATTGCATCGACATTTCTTTTCTTTTTTTCCAAAATTTGAAGTAATGGTTGGTATGGGACTTTCACGGTTTCACCGTCCCAATCCCGTTTAACTTTCTGGTTCAAAATTCAGTTTCTTGGCTCAACTATCTGGTTTTAAGTAACTATTGGGATTTTTCATCAAACGCTAGTAGTATTCATGAACTATTTTCTAACGTTTTTAATTTCAAATCTCACAAATTCAACCAAAACAAAAATAAGCAATTGTAGTATTTGTATTAATAAAATGATAAATTCAAAAATTGTTTACAGTTCGATTTGGTTGAAACTAATTTGGTTGTGATTCAGTTTGATTGGTATGGAGTGTATAGAAGCAACCAGGGCTTATATACAAAATTGGTTAACACTCATTTTGAGTTAACTGTCCACCTAAAGCCTATATACTCTATAGCCACATGTGGGAAGAGGCATGCCTTCAAACTTCAAAGGCCCATTTATTAGTTTCTGTTCTATATCTCTTTTTTTGCGTCTGCCAGCATCGAGATATCATCGTCGTACCTCTCATTTTCTCTTTCTCTGTCGGTTGAGATCTTTTGACATAAGGGAAGAAAAAAATATCGTATCTTCAGTGTTCTGCAAGAGATTCTAAATGGTCTGACTTCGTCTATGTGGACCCAAAAATCTCCAAATACAGACCAAATGCTATGTTATGTCACGTACATATCTCGATATTCGTATTGGCTAACATTTACTTTACATATGCAAACAACACACGCTTGCTCTATCAATCACAACGCCTTCATTGCTTCTTTTTACTTTATACTTCTAACTAATCTTCTAATTAATAATCATCTTTACAAAATCCCTTTCTTAAGTGCCAAGCAAAAGATAGAAAACCCCCAATTAAACAATTACAACTTTAACAAATGACGCTCGCTAATATTAGTTTATGCAACATTCGTTTTTATGGTTCGATGGCCTTAAAATCGAACTCTGGATTTAGTGAAAACACACATATATAATGTAAGTTCAACAATCCCACTTTTCTGCAAATGCAAAAACAACAATAAAGAATAATATAAACGCAAATCTTTCCCCAAACTAATAATTCGACAATAATATTAGTACATTTTTTTCCATTTTTCGCAATTCAGTTATAAATAGAAACTGAATAAAACAAAGGAAAGAAGAGCATGGACCCAACTCTTGAAAAGAACTTCCAAGATCGTTTTGACATTATAATAAAAACAAATCACCAAACCTAATTATCTTTAGATTAATTAAACTCTAATGAGAACCAGCAGCAGGTCGTTGCCGGAGAGGAATGGCAGCCCACGGACTCATCGGTCCCATCGGAGACGATGAAGTCATCACAGGAGGAGCCACAGATGACGAAGATGATGTAACAGCGACTCGCTCGCAAGAAGGGCACATAGTGAGAGTAGTGGGAGGTTTCATGTGCATGTATAAGTGTGGAGAAAGCTTCAAAGCCCTAAGCTCACTCACTTCCTTTTGCAATCTCCGATTCTCATCAGTTAGATTCTCGCAACATCTCTTAAGATATTCACAGTCTACTTCCGTTTGCTTCAGCTTCGTCCTATAAACACACACATTAATAATAGTCCAAAACATTAGGATCCGATATCTGGTTTAACTAAACCGGAAAAGGAGAAAACCCGAATTACACTTGTTTTGAAAATTATTGCTTATTCTTATTATCAAACTGGCGGTTATTGTTCTTGAATCAGGAAACTGAAAACTTTAACCAAAATATAACCCAAAAACCGGATTTACATAGGTGGTTTTAATTCTTAAGCCGGAAAAACTGAAAAACTCGAACCAAACCTCCTAATTAAGACATGAGAGACCCATTACAATCCTTTATGATAGATAATCTTATGGGTCATAAAATGGACCACTATACATATCACCATCATAGCAATAACTATGTTTTGTTTTCTAGACTACAGGAAATTTACGAAAGTAACCCTTAGAATAAGTAAAATTTTCTACCTTGCCCTTCGGTTTTGGAACCACACTTCTACTTGCCTCGTCCTCAGATTCAATTGCTTAGCCAACGCCATCTTTTGCTTCTGCGTTCGACGCCCCAAAAATATGTCAATGGAAAACATAAAAAGTCAACTTTCCGAAAAAAATCACAACAGCCAAAAAGGCAAAGAAAGAATTACGGAAATGCCACTGACCGGATTGAGTGTGCTATGTTCTTTAAAAGTTTCTTCGAGAACCAAAGCTTGTTCTTTAGACAAACGCAGTTTCTTCCTCGAACCATCGTCTCCGTTCCCGCTACCGTCTTCATCGTCGCTACCACCGCCGAGCGAGCAAGAAGCTCTCTCCATCTCGTTATCTTCTACTCTACCTCCTCCTCCGGCTGTAGCTGCCGCAGTCATTAGCTCCCGCTCGCTCCTCTTCCCGCTCATCACGCTTGATACGGTGCTATTCGGAGACGAGACTCCGGCTCCGTCATCCTCCACATCAACAACCACCGTCGATGGAGCTCTGTTCACGTCTATTCCCCGGAGAAACGATCTCATGTCGGTGTTTCTCTCTGCACGTTACGTTAACAGAATCTTGATTATTACATTATCACGCCAAAGAAATAATATCACATAAATATCAAGAAACTTATATATAATGGTATAAATTGTACGGAAAAAAATCGGATCTAAAACAAAGAAACCTATAAGCATATCATCTTATACATGAATCTGGATTAGTTAAAGGAGGTACCTGAAGATTGAAACATGTTAATCCAAGTGTTCTGAATCTTTTGAGGATGGCTATAATTGCTCTGCTGCATATGCATGTGTGATGAAGTTGAATAAGAAGCCAAAGGCATTGGATTTAATCTCGAAGACGGGTCCTTTTGATTAAAACCTAAACTCAAGCTCAAGCTTAGCCCCAATCCATCATCTCTTTCACCCATTTTTCTCTCAAACCCAAGAAAAAGAAAAATTATGTCTGGGTTCTCAAGATTTTTTAGCGAGAGAAAATGAATAAATGACTTCTCTCTCTTTCTTCTTAAAGATGTTGTGCCACTGCCTCTACACTTGTGCAGCAGTACAGTTTCAAAGATATGGCTTATATTTATATATGCAAAAGAGTTTTTTCAGACAAAGAGATATGGGGTTGTGGGGAGGCTTAGGGTTTCAATGATGACTTGTGTCAGAGAGACCTCTGTTACCTCAATGATGATATATACTGCATAAAAACCTGCTTCCCTTCTCTCTTTATTTCAACTTAACCATGGTTGAAATTAAACCAGGAGTTATTACTTTCACGTTTCACCTCACATCTCTTTTCAACCATGGTTAATTAATTATTAAAGAAAAAAAAGTCCAAGTCTCTTGTCCTTTCTCTCTCATTTTCCGTTTTGTATATTGTAAGTTGTAACTATTCTTAATTACAAAATAACCTATGAGCGTTTTTTCAAATATTATTAGATTCTTCTATGTATAATAAACTCACCCAAATCCATTCATGTGAGGTTTTTACTAAATATAGATAAAAATAGTTCTTTATCTTTATTAAAAACAAAAAAGCTGAGTTTCTACTTTAGAGGATAAGATTAGTTGACAATATATTTGAGTAGAGATTTTTATTTACCCGAGTTTCAAAGTTAAGATATGTAAAAAAAGCTCTTTTTCAAAAACCCACAAGAAGCTTAATTGGCTTTTTTGTAATGTGGCTTTCATTACGAAAGCGGCTTTCTCGCTCGTTGACTGTTGACTGATGAGAGGATTAAAAAAAGCTGCGACCAGACGGTAGAATCCACGCGCTCGTGAGGGTGATAAAATAATGATATCATATCATAATAATTAATAAATCATCATCATTTATCATTATGAACATCATCATCATATCATGCCTTATTGTTATCATCATATCTTTACTTCTCTCTCTGACCATTCGGGCCCTACGTATCTCACAAATAATCTTTTTTACAGCTTTGCTTTAAATTAGTAGTACTTCTAAAGCATAATTTGTGTATAAAACCATATAATAGTACTCTACTTCCCCATTTTAATATGGGAGTTACACCCTTAAACAAAATCTCACTCACAAATTCACCATCACTCGTAAATAATATGTAGGAATAGTTTATCAGTTAGCCTTATAGTGAATATGTTTTTTTTTTTTTTATTATTATTATTTTTTTTTATTTTTTTATATAGTGAATATGTTTCATCCTTGGCATTCTATAATGACAACAATTTTCTTTAAAGGAAAAACAAAATCAGCTAAACTATGTTTTGCTTAGTAGTCTTTTTTTGTTGTTGTTGCAAATGCTTAGTAGTCTTTAATTTACAAAACATACTTTATCAATCAAAATAGTATATTATTCTTAAATGTTTTTAAGTGAAAATGTGATTATGAGAATGATGAATAGTATAGGTAAGCTTGAAGGTATACGCGCGAGTGGGCGAGTGAGGGGAGGGGTAGAATAAGGCGGTGGGCTCAAAATGGGTATGGAATCAGGAGGAGGGGAGGGGGGCAGAGATACGGTGTCGTATAGATAGGTTACAGAGAACCTAAAAGCCCTAAACACTGCATGGATTTTGAGTTGTCTGCGAATCCAACATGCATTCCCATTCCATGCCTCCTCCCTCCTTCATTTATTGTTCCTTTTTCCCAATGTTTTACCAAAAGATAATTAAACTTGTCATTAATTTCATCTGTCAGTCAAACATAAATAAAAACGCACGACAAGTGGTATTGGCAGATTTTTATGGCTAAATTAAATTACTATTTAATTAATGATGGCTCTATATGTTATTGATATTGCCATCATTACTTCCTTCAGTCTCTTCAAGACTTTCAGCAGTTACATAGACAAGACAGGTCAGCTTTATTTATTTAATTTTAAACGTATCTTAGTTAGTACTACTCGTGTGTTAATTACATGTTTGTTTTTACATTTACACAGGAAACAATCTAACATAACCCTTCTTACTCATTTATGTCCTCCATTAAATAACACAGTTACTTTCATTCTTTAAAAACACAGAAAAGCATTCGCGAAAAGAAAGACAAAACTATACTTTTTTCGTTTCAGTTTAGTTGTCGTTTTAGGATTTAAATTTTGTTTTATAATAGTTATCGTTTTAGGTTTTCAATGCAAATGTTTGGTGAAAATTTCAGTTTTATCCCTACTGTTTTAATGTTTTGGCCAATGAAATTTTTTATAAAATATATTAATAAAGGGTAAAATAGAACATTTAATGAATTTTTTAATTTATGTGAAAAAATCTTAAACGACAACTAAAACGAAACGGAAGGAGTAGTAATTTTTTTTTACATGATTAACACGCTTATGCAACGCAAAAAAAAAAGTTTTATTTAATTTGTATTTTTTAATGAAATATAAAAGTTTTAGTAGAGTTAGTTTTGATCTCGAGAACCGTCTGATCTGAAATTGAACGGTCCAGATCTCGAGAAATCTTTGTTATTTAAGCATGTGACTTCCACATTACGTAATTAGCTCTCTTGGTTTTATAGAAGAGATGAGAAAAGGACCTTTCACTAGTGTCTCCTGCTTTATATAATTATCATTTTGAAAACGAAGAAAAAGAAATAAGAGAGATTCATCTCATCATAAACTAATAAAAAGGCCGGCTGCCAGCTGAAAACAAAAAAAAATTCTTTAGTATTTTTCCTTTTTTTTTTTTTTCTATGAATGTTTAAAAATTGAAAAAAGGTATTATAGAGAGCATTACCTAAATTAGAGTAATCTTGGAAAAAAAGAATAGAGATTATGTCAACCAAAGAAGCATTAGATGTTTCCTTTTCTTTTGTTTCCTCAAACATTTTTTTATTTCATTTTACCATTGTACTATATGTTAAGTAAAAAATGATACATAAATTTCAAAATAGCATATCCAGGTTACCTTTGAAATTATTATATCAAGCTTAAATTTCCTTTAATAGGACGATCACTCAGGGCAGTGCATCTATACCCTTTTTAATTTTAATTGCGGAATTACAGACATACTTTTAAATATGAATTGAAATGTGAATACTTTTAAGAAACATGGATACTCGAAAATCTTAGGAGTTGTAATTTTGTTCGTTTTTTTCTTTTTGTCAAGAATCTTTTGCTCCTTTTTTCACTGCTTTTTTGGGTAGAAGTGTTTCTTAATTAGTATATCTACTTTGACAAAAAAAAATAAAAATTAGTATATCTAGTATTCCGTTCGTATTCGTACATTTTATTTTCACGTGAGAAAGAGTCGTGTTGTCCTCGACATATATAAAAAGCTGGATTCATTTCTTTTTTTTGTCAAAGAAGCTGGATTCATTTTTTTATTAATACGCACATACTAGTTGAGAGATCATGTTTTATACTATAAATTAAACAAGCATGGGTCTTCACAGATATTTTCAGACATCACATACGTAATAGCGCACCGCCTATTAATAGATCGATGGATTTCGTAGATTTGTACAATGACATTATGACCTATCTAATGAAAATGGTTCTTCTATGTTACAGAATAGATGTAATTGTGGATCTACATGGAAGACTTTTTTTTTATGTAATTTTGTGTGGTATTTAATAAACAAATGAATCGAGTAAAGGAATCTGGGATAAAAAGCGAGTGAGCATGACAGGCAAAGATCTAAGAACAAAAAGAGGTGGAGTTGGGAGGCCATGGGAAGGGAAAGAAGAAATAGAGGTCATCACACTACGTTCACGTGCATGAGCATGTGAGATTTTGTCGACGTGGCAACACGTGGTTCCCAGTGACCACACTCGTGCGGTGTAATATTGTTCCTCCACGACCAGACATCCCACTTCTCAACAATCATTTGAACACATTTCTCACGCGCTCTATCGTCACCGTGTACACCACCACGCCTTATTATAGTAAAATTGTAGTGTTGTTTAAACTTTAAAGTTTTAATGTGGTACAAAGGGATAGCTAGTCTATATATCCAAAGGATATCAAGATCTGTACTAGTCGATTTTTCAATGAAGTAATGGATTTAATCATGTGTGTATGTGAAAAATGTGGATTTCAATTGATAATATATGATGATAGTTTTGTCATTTGTGCTAATCATCTATACTAGTATTTTTGCAACATTTTGGTGATGGGTGGATAAAAATGTTTTCAAGTATATCGGATACCCGATCCGTTTTTAAAATTCCTTTACAAAAAAATTATTGGGTCGGGTTATATTTAACTCAACTCATACACCGGATATTCTATATTTAATAATTTAGATATTTAAAAGATTTGATTAAGATTTATAATTATGATTCTCCTATCATCTTTGTTTGATTTGTTTTTAACTGTCATATAATACATAAAGTAAAAAAGAAAATCAATTTTTTTTTCTGCATATACTGTGATTCGAAATTTTAAAAACGGACATATATTATCCAATTGACGAAAATGTGTGTTCAACGTTCTACATCGATTAAAATATTTAGACAATGATTTAAAATCATATCATAAATAAGAACATTAATAAAATAAATGAGTTTTTTTGCCGGACGGATTTGGCGGGACGGGTTTTTGAATCAACAATAATAAAAATATTAAAATATCATTAATCTGCCGCTTCAATACGGATTAAATCCTTTTTTAATACCACCAATATTAGACATATTAAATCAGTTTCATTTAGAAAAGATTGTATAAAACCAAAAATTATCCCGTGGTATAATGTTCCGTGGTCTTAGAGGATGATATGATTTGTAAACTTTTATATAAATAATCATTAAATTTTAAAATAAAAATAAATCACGGGACGGGTTAAGAAATTACGTAACAGGTTATATTTCGGAAAGGATTTATATAGCGGACGAATTTGAATCAATATATATACCGCTTTAATACGGGTTAAATCCTCTATTTATTAATAATTGTCTCGTGGACTCGTGGTATACCGTTACTTAATAACAATTATAAACTATAATATAAATAAATATGTTATAAGAAGATACAATTTATAAAATATTTTTATACTAACTTTAAAATTAAATTATCACACGGTGTATCGCGGGTTAAAATCTAGTTATGTTGTATAAGACCATAAACAATATTATATTCTTTCATCATTTGTGAATGTTATTTGCCAGCTGCATGTTTTTTCAAATTAACTAAATAAGTGTTGACTTTCTAAACACCAAACCATGCATTAAAAATATAATTTACATCCTTAATATATGCTTGTTATAAGTGAGTTGTAGTCAAATCAACGCCTTAATCTCTTTCAAATATAACATGCTACTTCTGTATATAGAGTTCTTTTCAGCCATACCATATAATCCACTTCTTTTGACATTTCAAAATATTTTAAATTGAGATCGACTTCAGTTTTTAAAATTGATAAGAAGATCCTTTTAGAGAGGAAACAAAAAACTTTAGAGAGATAGGTGTCAAAGAAAGTTAAGTCATATCATCATGACTTTGGTAAGAATCAAATAGGATATGGGGATCCAATGTCAACCGACCAACAAACCTATCATGTTTACCCAATAATGAGGTCGTTTGATTAATATAAAATGCATCGTTTTAGAATAATTAGCTTATCATTTTAATACTTACGTCCATAAATAGTAGAGCATTAACCTAATATATATCAAATATTATGACATGATGTTAATCTATGGTCCCACGTGCGTGCCCAACCATGTGCTAAAGCTCTTTCATTTATACTTTCTGCTTTCGTTTTCGTAATAGATTTAAACTTACACCACCATCACGGCATCACCATCTCTTATGTGAACAAAACGATCACAATTCACAAACATAATTCATTTTTGGGATGGTTTTTTCATAGATCACAGTATGGTTCATTTCATATTGAATACCGACAATTGTAATTATTTTAACTGTACATTGTCGATCTTAGTATAAAATGAACCATACGGATAATTTAGTTATATATGTAATTTACATTGTGATTCCATGAAGTGAATAAAATGTTGAAACACCATCATTTTTTTTTTTTTTTTTTGAAACACCATCATGAAACTTACCCATGACTTAAAGATTGTCATCTTTTAGGGATAGTCTTCCGCTTATTGATTCTGGATCGATGGAAAATCTTAGCTTTTCAGATTCTTTTTACGAAAAAAAGAAGATCTTATAAGCTTTTAAAATAAAATGTGTGGCTGCTTTTGTCTCAAACTTTATTATACAGTTGTTCTTGTAATGATTAGTTTTACTACATAGATAACACACACCTTAAAATCGTGGAAATGTTTGAGGCAATATTCATTTTGTGCTAAGAGATTATCAAAAGTATTATTGTAGAATGTAAATAAATGACTAATCTATGTAAGGTTCTATGGTAAAAACTAGATAAATTGCAAAGGGACAGGAGCGAGTGAAAGCCACGTGAGGAAGGTGTGTAAAAGAGCATGGGTCTAAGGGGGAAAATATTTTAAATCAAAAGCTTTAAAAACAAATCTTGTAGTAGTAGTATAAATGTCAGAGTAATCACGTGGATAGTCACATGACATAACGTCCACGTGTCACAGAAACAAGAAAAAGGAAAAGGACACGTGGGCCTCTCGCGCGTGGCTCGTTGTCCCTCCCTCACCGGACACCCAATTTCTTTCCCAATCATTTGATGCGATGCGATTTTGCTTTTCCTTAGCTATTTGTGGAATTATGTTTATACCCTTGGGCCATCATCCATCCACTCATGAGCTTATCAAAGCCTCAATCATTCAATATGATGGCTTTGCCTTTTGCCTTTGTGTGTGTGTTTATGTTTACATATTTACAGCTGTACTCCGCGTGACTCGCACGTGACCTCGTCTCTACCCTTTAATAGAAGAAAGTTCCTCCTTTGGGTTTTGGAGTAAACCAGATTGGTAAACAAAGGATAAAAAGCTGGTTACACTCGTGTCGTGGCCACTAAGATTTCATCAAATCAAATCTTGTTCGATTTAAGATAAGTGCCTGACTAATGTCGAGGACTTTTATTTGGGCCTCTATCAGCCCACTATAATAAAGTTCTACTAAAAAGCACTCAAAAACATTTTTTTTTCAATCCACGGTAAGAAATAAAATTGAACACATCACTGTCTTAAAATAAGATATGATATTAAGAACACTTGTGAATTAAGCATTCACGAATGAATTAGGACGAGCAGAACTTAGAAACCTCATTTGATAAAAATGCCAATTATTTGAACCCAAAACAGAGTTTAAGAAAAAGATATGTCCCTTGTTCATACACAAACCTAAAGCCTTTTGACAGAAAAAACAGATTTATTAATGTCAAACCCACAATCAGCTGCGAAGCCCGGTTGGCCTAGGTCCGTCACAAACCTCACAATAAAAAGTAGGACCTCCGCTTAAGTCGACACCCTCTAGTGGATCTACTAAGGGATCTAGAAGGCTTTGATCGATAGGCTCTCCTCCATCTAATAGGCTTTTCCAAAGCCACGATGAGTTTACATCAGGAGGTGGTGGCATTCCTTGTGATGCAAAGTCATCAGGCAGTACTACGACAACATTATACTCTGCCCACGTACAAGATTGGAGAACACTGTTCAACAACGTTTCTATCGATATGTTTCTTGAGATTACCACCAAATTTATTGGGTGAAAATAGTCGGAAGGATTGTCCAGTGACCATAAAAGAATGTCGACAATCATATTATCCAATCTCGTACTTTTACCCCCTGAAACAATATCAAGGAAGATCATGTAAGTTAGAAGAGAAAAATGTGTTAATTAAGATGGTAAAAGGAATATATATTTACCATGGGGATGGAGGGTAATTCCGGCATCCCGGTATTTATCCAGTACTTGATCCGGGAATGTTTTATCTTCAAAATAAGCAGAGATTGACACGTCACCAAAACATTTGATAATTGATAGTAGTTTCAAAAAGCATCCCAGAAGACCCGTTGTGTTGGTCAGGGCTCTTGAAGCTATGAAAGAGAAAGTGTACAATATTCTTTTGGCACAGCATGATGAGCATGACGACTACGACAAGGCACTTGCTATTGCAAGCGATGTATGGCTCTGGGAAACCCTATTTGATGGAGGAGAGCCTCTTGGCCCATATGTAACTGATACTGATAGTGAGGAGGAAAGCTCACATGATGCCAAACGTTCCAAGACTGATGCTGATTCTGATGACATGTGTAGCTAGCGGAATGTCATTTGTGTATAAAAACATGCATTTGTCGTTTGTTTGTTTCATCTTTCTTCTCTAAATAAAACCTCTGTTTTATGTCCAGATTATTTGTGGGTTTGTCCCTTTCATTCCCATAGAGGTTTAAGCTAGATAATAAATCTATGCATGCTATTAGTGAAAGTATTTTTTAGCAAAATTTCAATACTTGACTACATTTTTCTTTAGTCTACTCTTTTTTTTTTATAATATATAGATAGGGCTTCTGCTACACAAGTTATGAAAGAAGTTTGTGATAGACATAATTAAGACTCAAATTGCAGAAGATGTTTGATGAATAATACGGCCTTCATAATATGTATAAGCTATGCTGCATTTAGTTAAGAGTTAAGACTAACCAAGTTGATTTTCCCATCAATGTTCAACACCGGTTTCAAAGTATCTTAAACCCTGAGATTAAACACTCCATCAATAAGCAGAAGCAAAAGAATGTGGATGATGATTGCATTGAGTTTTGGTACTAAACCATAACCAGGTTTCCGCATACAAATTGGCAACATTTATGCAAGCAATCGGTTGAATCTCGGCTTAACCTGGTCCGGTTCAATTTCTTATCTTACCCGATTCGCTATAAATGGCAAAAGAGTAATTTGTTATAAGTTCCGAGGTCCTCTTAAGTCATTTGTCTTAACGGTATAGACGGCACGGGAAGAGAAAGACACGCCGGCGGAGAAAAACCCTAATCCCCCAAATTCGACCATGTTCCTGGTTCGATTGAAATTCGCATCGATCTTTCATAATTTCAGTACGGTGGCGGCGAAACATAGAAGAGTACCGTCCAAGTACAAGTCTCTAGCCATCGGAAAAGCCCAGCAAGCCATTACAGACTATCTCCACACCACCAGGTCTCTCTCCTACACTCACGCCGAACAGATTGCCTCAAACGCCTCCGTTTCGATTCGAAATCTCATCCTGAAGCTTGATTTCTCTGTTCCTACCTTCTCCAAATCGCTTCGGAAGCATCTCAGTTACCACCCAATTAACGAATTCGAGTTTTTCTTCGAGAGCATTGGCATTGATTACAGCGAGGTTTGTGAGTTTTTGCCTGAGAAGAAATTCTTCTTCTCTGAGGATCGGACTGTGTTGGATGCAGCTTGTGCGTTATCTGGATTTGGGTTTCCTTGGAACAAGCTTGGTAAGTTGTATAAAGAGGAAAGGTTGGTTTTTGTGCAGAGTCCTGGAGAGATTGATTCCAGGCTGCTTAAGTTTAAAGATTTAGGATTCAGTACAGTTGCGGTGATTGGTACTTGTTTAGCGTTTCCTCATGCTCTGTGTGGAGGTGGTGAATTGGGTTCGGAGATACTTTGTTTGTTTGTTAAGCTGAAGAGACTTTTTGATGAATTTGATTCACAGCATCTTTGTGAAGAAAATGTGGATTCTTGGCTCGCCGTTAGTAGGAAAATTAGGGTCTTTTACGATTTGGGTTGTGAGAATGAAGAGATGTGGGAGTTGATGGGTAGAAATAAATCACTTTTTCTGGAATATTCTGAAGAAGCTCTGGTGAAAAAGGCGGAATATTTTTGTCGGTTTGGTGTTAGGAAAGAAGATGTTGCTCTTTTGATTCTTCGAAATCCCGCTATTATGAATTTTGATCTAGAGAAACCAGTGATCTCTGTTACAGGAATGCTTAAGCATTTTGGATTGAGACAGGATGAAGTGGATGCTGTTGCTCAGAAGTACCCGTATGTTTTGGGTAGAAACAAATTGAAGAATCTGCCTTATGTGCTTAGAGCAATAGATTTACATGAGAGGATCGTTGATATATTGAAGAATGGGAGCCATCATTTACTCGCTAGCTATTCGGTTATGGATCCTTATGAAGACTTAGACAGAGAGTATCAAGAAGGCTTGGAGGAGCTTCAAAACTCAAGAACCAAAACACACAATATTCAAAAACTGGATTTCCTTCATGAAATAGGGTTTGGCGAAAACGGCATGACTATGAAGGTACTACAACATGTCCATGGTACGGCCGTAGAACTACAAGACCGATTCCAAATCTTACTAGACAGTGGCATCATTTTCTCAAAGATATGCTTGTTGATAAGATCAGCACCAAAGATCTTGAACCAGAAACCACATAGCATACAAGATAAGCTAAGGTTCCTCTGTGGCGAGATGGGAGATTCTTTGGACTACCTAGATGTTTTCCCAGCTTATCTTTGTTTTGACCTGGAGAACAGAATCAGTCCAAGGTTTAGATTCCATAAGTGGCTTGTGGAGAAAGGGTTGAGCGAGAAAAGCTATTCAATCGCAAGCATTGTAGCTACGAGCGAAAAGGCGTTCATAGCTCGTCTATATGGGATTCATCCAGCAATACCTAAACATTGGTTTGAACGCTTCGCCAACAGAAAAACCAGAGCCACTGTAATCCTAAACTGAATAAAAAGACTCTTTGGATCTTGCTGAGCAATGTGCCCTTCAGGTTTCTCAGATTTCTGGACCTGAACAAAACACAAAGAACCTTATTGCCTCAACTCAAAAACGTTACAGAATCTCCAAATGGTAACAACTGCGTGTGGAGATTGCAGATGAAGCGTTTGTTTGTTTGTGGGGTGTAGAAATGATAGGCACTTGGATAATTTGTGGTTACCGATTAGATGTGGTAATAACTAATCTGTACCACTCGGTGGATTCCGTTTTTGGGCTCTTCGTAGATTATGAAAGTGAGAGAATTATTACACGCACCTTTTGTATTTTTTACTTCTTTTTTTAACAGGCAACTAACTTATTGCAATTGGTTGGTAATTGGGCTCCCCTGTCAACGTGGAATTGACTTGATCGCAAAACGTGGGACCAAATCGCACACGTGCCAGTGAAAATAATCGAGCTGCTTTGTTATATACAGTACATCCGGATAGTTTGACTACACATTTCAGTTTTAAAGTCTTGTTAAACAAGCAAATGGTTGCGTGCAAGTCACGTGCGTCTTACGTTTGGAGCCCTTGTGCTCAGTGTGGCAGCGGCTGTAAATCCGACGATATAGGAAGGGTAATATAGTCATTTACTATGTTTCTATCTTTTTTTGTTAACACTTTGGTTTGGGGTTTCCATCAGCAATAACATAACTGCCGCTCTTCATCTCTCTCTCTCTCTGCATTGGCTCTGTGTTTTTGAATTCTCTATTGATTTCCATTAGGGTTTTCTCACTTTCTTCGATCGTTTGAATTATAGATGTTCCGTCAATCCATGGCGTTTCCTCCACCGACCCATGGTTCTGATGCACCGCCGCCGCCTCAGCCGCCGTCGGTGGTGAACGGGAGTGAAACTTCTAGACGGCAGAAACATATTGCAGCAGCTTCTTCTTCTCCGGTGAAATCCCATCCGCTTCATAACTTCCCTTTGTCTGATCTCAGATGGGCTATGAATCACGCCAATACACATCGGCTCCGCAAAGCATCGAGTAGATCTCCACTTCGTGAAGCTAATCATGGGAAAGGGAATCTGGTGATTGAGGAGGTGAACGAAGCTTCAGGTTCTTCGTTTGAATTGAGACCGGAGAAGAAGAAGGGAAACAACGCGGCTGGTGTTAGCGATTCCGCCGCAGATCGATCCACGACGAAGTCAACGACGCCGGACGGTAGATCGAAGATCTTCATACGGATCCGCACGAAGAACAACGAAGAAACAGCTGATATCGCCAACTCCGTCGTCGCCGCCGCTGTCCAAGTGACTGATGATTCAGCTGGTCAGGCGATCGATGCTGAAGGTGAACGGATCTCCGATGGTGGTGGTCAGGAAGCAGACGAGTTTGGTCCGAAGACTTGGAATCTGAGGCCGAGGAGACCACCGCCGACGAAGAAGCGTTCAATTGGACACAGCGGTGGGATACTGAAGAGCTGTAACGGTGCTTTACCGGAGAACAACAAATCTCTGGGAACGGTTAGAACAGAGTCAATTCGATCCAGGAACGGTGTAGATGCTAAGATGGCGACGACGGAAAGAAAGGAGAAGAAACCGAGGTTAATGATTTCGCTCTCAAAGTTGGAGATAGATGAAGATATCTACGCGTTGACTGGATCAAAACCTAGCAGAAGACCAAAGAAGAGAGCTAAGAACGTGCAGAAGCAGCTCGATGTAAGATTTTCACATTTCTTCTCATGAATCAGAATCCTTCCTTTTTCCTCAAACCTGACCTAACAAGAATTGTATGATCGTTTTTTCAGGTTCTTTTCCCTGGTTTGTGGATGGGTAACGTTTCTTCAGACGCTTACAAGGTCTCAGAACATGCATGAAAGGTATAACATTTTTGATGAATCCGATTGGAATACTTCTTCCTGTTTACTGTTGTTTAGGAAATAATGTAATATTTTGTGAATCTTGTAGGATTGAATGAGAATGATGTGAAGTTAATCTTGTTGAATTGGCTTGGACTGAAATCAGATAGGGGCTTCGAAGAAGCTTCTTCCACTGATTGAGGTAGAAAAGGTAGTGATTCAACGTTGTTTGTCATTTTGAGTCAGACTTTCTCCTTGGTGATCCTTATTGTTTTTTTGCATGCAACAATACTGTAAGTTCATGTGTGCAAATGTGAAATTGATTTCCCTGAAGAAGAGTTTTAGATTTGCTTGCTTGGACGATATGTGATGTGCTTACATTGGTGTCTTAGATTTCAGATAGTTAAGGTTAAACTTCCTATCTTCAATATTGGTGAATTGAGTGTAAACCTTGTATTTTAAAATCCTGATTTGGTGGAGAGTGAGGGTTAGTAGAGTATGGCGGTCTGAAGTCTGAAGTTGCTATGATTTCGAGGTCTAGACTTAGATAAATGGACTCACTTTGTATAAACCTTCACTTTCACCTTCTTACTCTCTCTCTCTCTATCTATCTGTACTGTGATGATGCAGAACTGCTGAATGATTCGTTTCTTCAAGTGTTGGCTTCATTGCTGGACTAGTGAATACTGTCTCGCCGGCGGTTTCAAGAGCTGATTTCAACTTCCAACTTCAGATTCGGTCCTAACTGGCGGCACTATAAAATGTGAATAAAACTAGTTTTCTGATCCAGTCGTCTTATTTGTTACCACTAATGTGAGGTGTTGATACGGCCTTTATTTTTTTTCTGTTTATTCATTCACTTTTTCTAATAAGATTAGTGGGATAGCCTGACTTATTATTGTAAGGGTGAATTTGCTCTATAACCATTTCTGATAAATAAATTAAGAATATAGCATATTAATTTGAAAAATTAAGTAACTAACATGAATGAATTGTGAAATGACTAAAATCGAGTTATTGAGGGTACGTGGCAAATGAGAAAAATAAAGAATTATCTTTATTTTGTTTTCCTCTATATTTTTAAATATGATAATGTTTACCCCTTAATATTTTTTTGCAACATATTTTTTACAAATAAATGATTCGAAAATTCAAATCTACTTAAAACAAATATATTTATGTTTCTGCATCAAACACAACTTGAATTTCTTAAATCGGATTTGATTTTTTTAAATAATAAATAGTGTTTATCTTTCTACACATAAATGAGATAGTATAGAATCCAATGAAATAGTATAGAACGAAACATTTGTAATAAAATGTAGGTAGTGGTGGTGGTGACGGTAATAACTTGGTGATGATATGATGATGGTAACGGTATGGTGGTGATGGCATAGTTGTGGTAGCGGTGGTGTGATGGCATGGTGGTGGTGATATAGTGGTGGTGATGGTGACGTCGGTGGTGGTTAGGACAACGACGATGGTGGTGGAGGTAGTAGTAGTGGTGGTGGTGACTGTTGTTGGAACTTTTCTCGTAAAGTTGAAATTCTGGAAAGAGATTCAAAATTTGATTCTCCCCAAAGAAACAGTAATCAAAACTAATATTTTACAGTTACAAAGAAAATGGGATAGATATTACGTAAAAACAAAAGAAGAGAGACACAAGGGCAAAAGGGTCCAAAATACAAAAATTACACACAATATCATTGGCTTTTTTTTGTTGGTTATTTACTTAATTATAGATTTTTTGTATGTTATTGGTGCAAATTTTCCTTATTGTAAAGGTGGAAAATAAAATCAGAATTATCAACATAATTTATTTATTTCATTACTAACTTCATAACAAACATGTAACAGAAAGCCAGAAATATATCACTTAATTAACCCCTCTTCCAAGTTCAAAGTTAAATTAAAGAATAAAATCTGGACTTTTAACGATTTTATAATCGAGCAATATTTATTTATACTTCATAGAAGGACCACAAGATTGGTTTTGTCACTCTATTCATCATCAATTCATCACCTCCACTCGCTTTGTCCCTTGGTTTATCCAACTCTTCATGCTGTAAAACCAAAAATTTACTGATTAATAACAAATTTGGACCTCTATAGTCTATACATTTCGTATTTGGACTACTTATTAGAATGTCACATTAATTACATTAGTAGATTTTACATATTGATCCTTCTATTATGCATTAATTACATATTGTTGAAAGAGATTTGTCCTAGTTGACCTAAAAGAAAAAAGAAGAAGAGAGTCGTCTATATATTGTTAAGTGATTTAGTAAAGAGAAAACAACGATAATTTGATCCAATGAATTTCCATTTATCAAAATAATTTAATCCAAAATATGAACAATATTACCTAAATATCTTTAAACAACAAAATCATTAGTTAAAACTTTGGTAAATATTATCCCATTAGCTGTTAGATAGCAGTTCAATTGACGTTTTTGTATTTATTACATCGGATAATGCCTAGTGGTTTCTTATCATGTTGGATTATATAGATGTAAACTTCGTAGTAAAATATCAATGAGTCGTGTTTTAAAGGAGTTTTAATTTGTAACTTTCTTGTGTGATAAGCTTCCTCGCAATTTCCTACTGTGGAAAAAAATGCCACTTTAACTTCCGTAAAAAGTTTGTAGTCAAAAGAACAGAACACCGTACCAAATCTCCTTGCATATATGTATAAATACCTCCCATTTCTACTGGCAAAGACCACACAGAGAAAGGCAATGGAGTCGGCTAAATCAAACATCCAAGGCTACCAAAATGTCATCGTGATGCGTCATGGTGATCGACTCGACAATTTCGAGCCACTCTGGACTTCAACAGCTGCGAGACCGTGGGATCCACCGCTTGCTCAGGACGGTAAGAACCGGGCCTTTAGAAATGGTCAGAGACTCCGGTCTCAGGTTGGGTTTCCGATTCACCGTGTATTCGTCTCCCCTTTCCTCCGCTGCATCCAGACTGCTTCCGAAGTCGTTGCCGCTCTCTCAGCCGTCGATTTTGATCCTAATGCTGTGTCTTCTAGAGACGTCCTTTCCATCGACAATACTAAGATCAAGGTCAGTCGTCAGAATATCGCTCTATATATTTTGGTCTAGTGGTTTGTGGTTAGTGGTTTATGCTAGTGTTGGTCCTTACGTGTCATAATCTAGATTTAAATTCAGAAGCGTACATACGTTATAAAAAAATACACATATTTTGGACTAAGCAAAATTCTATTATATATGTTCTTATAACCATGTTGATCATTTTGATTGAAGCATTTGAGATGTTTTATGCTAATGCCTTGTCTGGTCTGCTTCAGGTGGCTATTGAATTTGGATTGTCCGAGATACCGAACCCAATCTTTATTAAGAGTGAAGTTGCTCCCAAAGATGGGAAATTTGATTTCAAGATTTCAGATCTTGAAGCAATGTTTCCTGAAGGAACAGTGGATTCTAATGTGGATATGATTTATAAAGAGGTGCTCTATATGAAGAAAAAATCGTGTTTTATTTTTTTTATATTTTGTTTTGTGTGACTATATCTTAACTTCATTTCTCGATTCCTTGTTGGTTCTGTTTAGGTGCCAGAATGGGGAGAATCTGCACAAGCCTTCGAGGATCGATATTATAAGACAGTGAAGATTCTTGCGGAGAAGTATCCTTCTGAGAACTTGCTCTTCGTCACTCATTGTAAGCAAATTAGTTATGGCTTTTTTAGTTTTTCAACCAAAATTGAAGTTCGTTTTCTTTTTTTGGGTGGGTAATTGCAGGGGGAGCAGTAAGTGTTGCATTTTACAACTACTTCAAAGACGCAACTAAGTACGTGGTAGATTATTGTGGTAGTGTTGAAATGAGAAGGCAGATTTTGAATGGTGATGGGTTTGGTAAATTTGAGGTGGTTACTAGTCATGGAGTATCTTATAAGTACACCAAAATCCCAGTCCATGATCATGTACTTGTAAGCCAATCTCCGGTTGAACCGGTTTGTGTGTGAATATCTGGTTTAACGGTTTCCTTCAATCAAATACTTAAAAGGAGGCTAACTCTCTCCAGGAGAGTGACACGTCAGCATTTTTACCTATTGTGGAGCTGACACATCAGCTTTCTAGACATCCAATCAAAACATTTCGTTAATATGAGTCAGCTTTAATTTTTTACACATCATCATCTAATTATGAATACCAAATGGGCTATACAAAATAGCCCAAGACATATAGCCCATATGTATTTCCAAATAGCCAAAGTTCTCATCTTATCTTATCTTATCTAGAGCTAAGCGTAAAAATGAAAATAGAATGGCAAACGATTTGGCTAATCAAAACAAGGCTAAAAGTGTAGGCGTCGTAAAGTGTATGGTGAACATAGCAAGAGATTGATAGATTCACAAAGAACAAGTTTACAGATGTAAGTCCATATATTTTTAATCTTTTAAGTCCACACATTACCTTTCTAGGATTGCTCTCATCTTCTCCTGCAAGTTATTTTTTGGTCAAAGTAAACGTTACTTCATGCCATTGGAAAAAAAAAAATTAAGAAGAAACTAAAAAGTAGAATAAATGAGTAAGCAAACCTTTACTATAATCAGCCCATAAGTCCACTATTACAGAGTCGTCACCAACATTCTGCAAAGAAGATATAAATCATATAAAATTAGATCCCCGGGAAAAAAAAAAGGGCAAAACATTTTACACGTGTAGAAAATCATATCATCAAATTACTCACTTTTTGAACTTGTTTAGGTGCTTTCTCTTCTTTACCGATTGTCCTCTCCTCTCACTCTTCTTCAACTTTGGCTTTCAAGATGGCACTAACTCGACAAATGTATTCCTCTTTAACATACTGTCAACACGGACCACTTCCTCCATATCTTTCTCAATCTTACGCTTCACCAAAAGCTCTGATCTGTTAAATCAAATCAAATAACAATCAAACTCAGAAAGCCTTATTTCAAACATTAATAATACTCTTTTGCTTTCTAAATATCAATTTCATCCATAAACATTCTCATAACTCCAATCAAATCTTAACAAGCAGCTAAATACGTAACCTTTACCTGATTTCGTCCTCTTTCATCTTCTCTATAAACCGCCATTGCTACAATCCTTCTTCACACCAAAGGGTTTGCTTAAGTAAGCATCTTTTGTCACTATTTCAAATTCTCATATTCTATACTCGAAACATGTAATTTCCAGGGGACAACAGCCATGATTGCCCACTCTTAAATATCATCTCGACTGCCGGGAATATCTTTGAAAGTTCCGAGACATCATTACTTCAGCATAAACAAATCTAAAAGTCAGATACTTCCCTTGATTGAAAGTTATGATATAAATCACAAGTTTGCAAGAGACAACAAATACCTTGCAGCGACAAGGAAGCAAGTATCTTTAAAATTTGGATTAGGACCATCAATCTGCTTCAATGGGGAAACTTCTCTCATTACCTTCAAAAGAATAAGATAAGAGCCTAATGTAAGAAAAGGCACATAGAAACCGGGAACTTAACCAAACATTAACAATTCTCAGAGAGTTATAAGGGTCTTACAGCTTCCTCAAATGCTGCAAATGTGTGAAAGGTATTAAACGTATTTGTTAGGATTATACAAGATCCCATTCACCAATCAGACAAAACATTCCCTTGGAAACATACCTACGATCAGGGTCTGAGTCCGTGAATATCATATCAGATGGATAATCAAAACCGCCAACAATCATCGAACCTCCACCAACATCCAACCCTCCATAACACAAACCAAAAGAGTTGCTTATCAAACCTTTATCCACCAACTGACCCACAAGACTAAGGTCCCCTTGACCTAATCCAATAATTCCATCAGCACGTTGACTATAAAGATCACCGGTTTCAACAGTTTTGCAACCGAAAACAGCTCGTTGAGGTGTCAGGTGGCTTTCATTGCCAAATGAAATAAGATCTTCTCCAAGCACACCTTTACTACTACTATGTTCCGCATACTCTCTCTCATAAACACATTGTTCTTTATCATCATCACAATTACAGTCCATGTTACACTTCACAGGTTGATAAGTGCTAGACAATTCTGGCTGAAATTTTGGGTCCTCATCAAATAAACCATACGAAATTTTAAAAATTTGAACTTTACACGAGACAAGACACAAGATTTGATCTTTTGGAGAACTGAGCATTACCTGGTGTTTGCCACATTGTTCACAATCAGAACAAGGAACATAAGTAACAGTACTTCCAGAATCAACTATAAGAGCAAACATTTGTGGTGGTGTACCAATCCAAAGCCTCGTAGTGTAATACCTACAAATTTTGATAATAGTATAAAAGAGACATCTTTACACGACCCAAATCGGAAAAAGGTGTTTTTATTTACCCGTTAATAAGAAGATCGTCGTAGAGTCTCATGCGAGAGTGAGGCAGTGATTTTGAGTCGGATTTGTGGAGTTTTCGATGTGGGATTGAGATGGATCTCGAAGAAGAATTTGGTTGAGAGAGAAACAATGGGAACACCATGGGACGTCGAGATCTAGCGGCGGGAGATTGGTGGAGGTTGTTTTCACCAGCTGTGATTGAATAAGGAAGAGAGAAATAGATTAGGATTGAGACCGTCGCGCCGATTGATGAGATCGACGGCAATGCCATTTGATCTCCGGTTGAATTTTCCGATGTGATTTGACCGTACCGCCTGAGAAAACTGAAGGGGAATAAAAATAGATGAGGAGAGACTCGAACGTAACATTAGATCTACGGGAACCAAAAGCAGCTTTTGCTTTTGAGACAAAACCCAACAATGAAAAAACGACGTAGTTTTTGTGTTTTTAACGCCCTTTTCTAATATTTTCTTTAACCATCACTGTACAAATGTTTTTTTTTAATATACTGCATAAATTTTAAAAATCTTCAAAATAAAATAAAAATGTAGATAGTGTTGACACTTAACAGGCTTTATAGATTTAAAAAGGAGTAAAAACTGATTTTCTAGAATATTTATTAATTTTTCGCAAGACTATAGAATATTTCTGTAAATTGTATAAATAAGGGTTTGCTTAAGTAAGCATCTTTTTGGTCACAATTTCAAATTCTCATATTCTATAACCAACAATTCGTATCACTGGAAAAAAAACCCGATATCGTCGCTCATATTCTACACCCAAAAACTTATTTCTAGGAAGCTAGAAGAAGATATGATTCCTAATCAGATTAGAAAACAATCCTAGGCGAAGATTAGCTACGGCGAAGAAGAACTAAAGCAGAAAAGAGAAAAGAAGAAACGTTCTGATTTTCTAAAGATCTAGGGTTTATTTGGTTTAAGTTTCGAAACCCTCAATTTCAAAACTATTAAAGTGTACCGAGATAAAACCGGGCGGTCCGGCTTACGGTAGACCAGTAAATTCAATTGAGGAAAGATAATACGGTATCTGAACATCATCAAACTTCTTGAGAAAGAATCTGAGTACCGACGCCAAAAAATCCAGAGCTTCTTTGTATCGAAGATATCAAATATGATTTGAGGTTCAAATTCCGGTTAGAATGCGAGGAAGATGGATGATGTATTGCTGGAATTGCAGCGTCAATTCGAATTTGCTCACCAGGTGTAGCCAAGCTTGCGATTTCCGGAACGAAATGTTCTCGCAATGTTTCAAAAGCTTCAGTAGCTTAGCGTTATAGACTTCGATCTCCTTCATACTGTCACTGGAAAATACTTCATCACTCAGGTACTGATTCTATTTCCTATCCAGTGTCAATTTAGACTCCAGAAGAATTAATCCTGGGTATCGCAAAAAAATGCTATCATGATGTGAGTAATGTGTTCATGGAGTGTAAATTTGATAACTCTGCTTTTTGCATGACCAATTTCATCGGAAAAAAAATGAAATGGTTTGGTCGAGTATTTCCTGAACATTGGGAAGGCTTTGGTGAATTTTTTAAAAATTAAATAGAAGAATGAAATTACTCGTGAGATTAGTAATTTGAGTTATGAAGATTTTAGCTCAGGATTGCATTCAGTTTCTTCTGTCATTATAATGATGGAGACACATCCATAGGTTAATCTCCGTAGTTGCTACACATTAGTCTTAGTTTTCAGATCTGGAAGTAAACACTCTGTTTCTGCTGCAGGTCCTGGTGAATTATGCTAGGTCAGCAAAGGATGATGAAAAAGTTTTTAAACAGGTGATTCATTTCCCTGTATTAGAGTGCAATTTACATGAATCATGCACCAAGTTATTAGAATGTTTATAATCAGCTTTGGTTTTCAGCTCTTAACTTGTTTTCCTGCTTCGGGATATCGATTTGACCAAATAATACATAGGTGTTAGGAATGGAAGGATGGTGTTATTCGTACGAAAACAAATGTATTTCCTTACGAGTTTAACAATAATACTTCCTTTAAACAGTTTTGGTTTATAGGACAAGAAATGTAAACAATTGAATATTATGGCCCTTCAAACTGTTTCTTCCCGCCATGGGCTTCTCAAATGCCTTTGTGATTTTGCTCTTGATCCATCTTTTAACTAACAAATGTCATCTGCAGCCAATAGTATTTTCTTCTACAATGTCACCAAACTCCATGTAATCTCTGACAATTCTTTTTTATGGGACTATTGATTGAAGAATACGGTGGCCAGCCTATCACTTTTGGGGGTGATATTAACGTGGCACATATTAACGGCGAGCAGCTGTTGAATAATCATTTTTCCATATTCACTTACCATTCATTAGAGTAACCTTCTTTATTTTGAGTGCAGCCTTTTGCAACTGCTCAAAAGGAATGCGTAGACTCTTATTTTTTTGTCTTCCAGACATTTTCTGAGGCCTATCGTAATACTTCAGTGCAGCTTCCTAAACTCATGGTTAGTGGACCTTAATCTTTATTTCTAATATTGTCATAATAGGCTCTTATACCCATTAGTATTACATTTAATTAGTTCTACTCTGCTACTAGGTTGGGCTTCGTTTAGTTCCTAAATTAGTATAGGACCTATTGGTTTCCCCATGTTTCTTATAGATATAGTCAACACCCTCTAAGATTAAAACCAGGAACAAAATTGAAAAAAAACCACTTCACTCCTTAATGCTGAGATTCCACTTCCTACCTACATTAAAAACTTTCACATTCAGTACATTACAATTGAAACGTTATGATCTCTCATATTCCATGCCAAAATTTTAATGCTTGACATTCTGATTTCCTTTCAATTTAATACTCATTTAATAGATAATAGTGGGTATTTTAACTGACACAAAATAAAAACACTATATATATACATTATTATCCACTCTTTAAATTCTGACGTAAAAATATAGCCTAATAACAAAACCTACTCCATATCACTTACAAGCAAAATGTCTCTCATGAATGCTCCTAATCAAAATCTAGCTACCTATGTTGCATTTGATGATTTACAACTTGGAATTCATGCTTAACATGTTGTTGCTCGTATTGTTAGAATGTGGGAAGTTCACACCGAAATACATACCGTCACCGACCGTCATGTATTTCTCGGCCATTCACTCCTCCTGCTTGATGAGAAGGTATCCTTGTCCATTTAGTAGGAAAAAACAATTATATATTTTTCATTATTCTCTTCTCCATAAACTTCCAAATCTAACTACGTATCTTTTTTAACAGAATTCTGCAACTCATTGCTTCATCCCTGCATCACTAGCTGAAAAATACAATGGTATTTTCAAAGAAGGAATAATCTTACAAATTCAAGGGTTCGAAGTTAGGCCATGCACTAAACACAACAAAATCACAGACCATCCTTTTGTTATCAAATTCAACAATGAAACCACACTCATTGTCGAAAAAGAATCATGGCTGAAGATAGCAAAAGAAAAATTCAGAGTTCACAATCATGCTCATTTGGTTGGTTTTGCCAACACAAATCTTGCTTTGCCTGGTAAATTTTAACTTTTCATGATTTCCAATTTAATAATTTTTGTCTACTAAACAAAAGTTTAAGCTTTTTAACCTAACAAATATTTAAAACAACATGCTTTTAAATATTGCTTTCATATTGCCTGTTCTTTGGTTTTAACATATTTCCAACTCAATACAGATGTTGTAGGAAAAATAATTTCAATCCAAGGTTCAAACCTTTGTGACCCAACTTCAACAAACCAAATTGTTGTTAATTTATGGCTCCAACCGTAAGTTTCAAATCTTATATTCAAACAAAATTATTTCCAACCTTTCTATTATCTCTTTCCCAAAAACAAATTAATCACTTTGATCTTCATACAGAAATGTAATTGTCTCCTTGTCTCTTTGGGCTAAAACTGCTTCTCGCCTTCGAGCCATCCTATCTGGTCCAATCTCTTTAACATCTGTTGTTTTGGTAACAGCTGTTAATCCAACAATTCTTGATGGTACGACTATTTTCCCAAACCAAAAAATAAATCCATAAACCATGGTGGGAGACATGAAAAAAGAAGAAGTATCCATTGATGAACTTTACGACTATATATCCAAAGCTAACGAACAGGTATTTAATACAAAAGAGTATTTTAATTTATCATCACATATAAATAGAAGTACAACTAACTAAACTTGATAAATCTACAACACTTTTAAAAGACTCAGGATGCTGAATTTTTTTGCAACGCTTATGTTGTTGGGGTGCTACAAAGAAACGGATGGACATACAGATCTTGCAAAGATTGTGGACGGAATTTAGAGAAAAGGACATCACTACAAAGATGCAAAAGTTGTGTAACGCCTAATGAGGAAGGAATTCTTAGGTACGCTATTATTTTCTTATAGCTATTTTTAATAAATTGCAAACACAACGAATTAAAGATATAACAATTTGGAATTTTTTATATTTAAATACTATTATATACAACTATTTCATAGGTATCGAGTGGAGCTTGATGTTAATGATGGAGAACATGGTGCGACATTTGTGATTATAGACAAAGAAATGAGAAAACTTACAAACAAAACGGCAACCACAATTATGGAAGAGAAGGTAAATAAAATCTTAGGAAAGTAATTATCATATAATATTGCAAATTTTACTCATTTTTAGTAACAATTAAACCTAAAAATAAACATTTTTTGTAGGGCAACAAAGGTAACAACAATATCTTACCAACATGTTTAAGTGATCTTGCTGGCAAACATTTCCGTTTCCAAATAAGAGTATCCCCTCTCAACTATACCCCCAAGAATCAGAATTTCATGGTGTTAAACATAAGTTATAAAGACTTTGACAAGGTAAATATAATTTAAAAAAAAAAAAATTTACATAAACATATATAACACAAAATATTCATTATAGGGCTGGAGCACATTTGAGGAATCAAATCCCAACAAGAAGCCGACAACAACTTCTACAATTAGTTAAAGTGGAGGGACAAAAAATGGAGACCAAGAGAAAGTGGAGTTTAGAAAGCAATTCTCTTATAAAATACTTCAATACAACTGTGGACATGGTCTTTTCAAGCCAATCATTTTGTTTAACATTCAAGTTTAAAGTTTTGAGGATATTTGCTTTTCTTTTTACATTAAATAAATTGTTCTAGCTAAAAAAACAAAACATTCCAATTAGAGTTGATAAACTCCATATAAAATTACAAATTGTATAGATATTACACTAAAATAATAATAAAAAAATATTAAAATATATCTTAAAAGCTAAATGAGAATTTTTTTTAAAAAATGTATATATTAGTCTCAAACATGCAACGATATACAAAATAAATTTGAAAACAAATACATAATTTTAATAAAAATACAGGAATTTAATACTATATACATATAAATTTTTAAAAAAATTTTAAAAAATGTTAAAACAAAATTTATAACAAAATCCCGCGCGTAGCGCGGGTACTCACCTAGTAATAAAAAAACAAGAATTATAGTTCAGTTATGTTCCTTGTCTTCCACAAATTTTACAAAAATAAGTAACATAAGCTAAAGGGTTGTAATTTTTGTAGCACAAAAATTATTATTCAACAAAAATTTGCCAGACCGTATTTAAATTACTATTGCTATAAGCAAGAGAACAGTTTTAGCAAATTTCTGACCAATTTATGTTCATCTAGTCATATAATCCTTAAGTATAACTTTTTTTTTCCTTAAGTATAACTTAGTATATGGTTTGGACATATAAAGCATTGGAAAAAGTTTATAAAACTTAATAATTATCCCACTAATCTATACATATTTACTAGTGACATCTTGATAAGAAAAAAACAAACAAAATAGAAAAAAAAAAAAAAAACAAAGGACCTTCAAATTCTAAAAAATAACCCCTAAACAATTTAATGATTTCTCTGTTCTTCCGATGAAATAAGAATTGAATTCTAAAGAGTAAAGACCCGTTCAAAAAGTATGTATAGTGTTGAAATTTAAATTTAAGATTCAGATAAAATATTTATCAACATTATATATTCGTTTCTCAATTGTTTAAAATTAAGCAATTTTGAATAACAAAAAAAAAAAAAAAAAAAAGGAAAAATAACGATGGGTTATGTGAAATTGAGGTGGTTATTAGTCATGGATGTTATAGAACTTGTTGTTCTTATTGATTAATGAATGAGGTTTCAATACATATTTATACATGACAAGGGAGACAAATCTCCATTGGGCTAGTAAACCCTAAAGCCCAAAAGCCCACTAAGTATAACATAGACGTCATAAGGAGAATCCTCTAGAACATGGACATGGGCCTTCTAGAATATGGATTAGGCCCACGGTTATGGAGTCCATCCGACCATGCGGTCTACAACACTCCCCCTTGGATGACATAACCGTGTAGATGCCAAAGGATCTCAGTAATACGCTCGGGGATGCTGCCTCATTAAAACCTTACCAGGAAAACCCATTGGGACAAAACTATGGTTAAGGAAAAAGAGTACAGCACGTATTACTCCCCCTGTTTTGGTCATCCCTGCAAGTCCTTAAGTCTCCGCATTCCAATTTGATGCGTGAGCTTCCTCAATGTCGATGTTGGTAACGCCTTGGTGAAGAGATCGACTGAGTTGTCGCTGGATCGAACTTGTACCACTCGAACTTCTCCATCCCTTTGCAAGTCATGCGTGAAGAAGAACTTGGTTAGAATGTGCTTCGTCCGATCTCCCTTGATGTAGCCGTCCTTGAGCTGAGCGATACAGGCTGTGTTGTCTCCTCATATGATGGTCTTTGATGTTGTAGTAGCTGCGCCTTGAAGAAGGCTGCCTACGTACCCTTGGAAGGGATCAAGCCACACGTAGTTCCTATTTATTGACCATGCCATAATCTGATTTTACCTGCATTAGCAAAACAAACTAAACCAAAGCAAACTAGACCTTCTTTGGTTAGATCAGTATAGAATAAAACCCAAATAAACAAACATAGGAAGAATAGAATTTAAAATTTAACCAAACCTTCCTTCAAACCTTTCTAGTGCCTTTGGGTTGATCATGAACTAAATTTAGACAAAGGAGGTTCACGGCAAAACATATGTCTGGTCTAGTGTGGCTAGCCAAGTACATTAACGCTCCTATGGCACTAAGGTATGGCACTTCAGGATCGAGAACTTCGTCCTCATCCTTCTTTGGACCGAATGGATCACTATCCAATCCGAGGCTTCTCACCACCATTGGGCTGCTCAATGGGTGGGCCTGGTCCATATTGAATCTCTTGAGTACTTTTTCAGTATATGCCTTTTGATGCACAAAGATTTCATTATTCACGTACTCAAGTTGCAATCCCAAACAGAATTTTGTCTTGCCTAGGTCTTTCATCTCGAATTCTTTCTTTAGATATTTGACTGTTTGGGCGATTTCCCCAAAGGTTCCAAGGATGTTTAAATCATCCACATATACTGCTATTATCACAAACCCTTTGTTTGCAAATTTCTTTATGAAGATACATGGACTGATGGGATCATTCTTATAACCTTCTCTGACTAGGTACTCGCTTAATCTATTGTACCACATGCGTCCACTTTGTTTCAGTCCATAAAGTGATTTTTTCAGCCTTATGCAGTATTGGTCTCGAGACCCTTTCTTATCTTTATCTTTGAGCTCAATACCCTCTGGTAATCTCATATATATCATCCAGTGGACTTATATAAATATGCAGGCATTACATCCATTAGCCGCAAATCAAGTCTTTTTCTTTATATAGCCAGACTTAGCAAAATTTAAATGTCTTAGCATCCACCACAGGGGAGTATGTTTCTTCATAATCTATCCCCGGTCTTTGTGAGAATCCTTGTGCTACAAGCCGTGCCTTATATCTCACGATTTCATTATTCTCATTTCTCTTCTTCACAAAGACCCATTTGTGTCCTACTGGTTTTTACATCGAATGGTGTCCTTAAGGTCGGACCAAACTCATTCCTTTTCTTAATGATTCTTAGCTCCACGTTTTATGATCTTGTACCATTTAATCAATCAAGTCTTTGAGTGCACTCTAGTATAGACGTGGGCTCCTGATCCTCATTTATATTCATAAATTCAAGTGCTACCTTGCATGCAAAATCATCTTATGTCGAGATTTCTTATATGTTCCATTATGTTCCAGACATGATATAATCGATTTGAGATTTATTATGGTCAGGACCTTTAATACTTTGCAGCTTGGCGTCCCAAGCTACATTATATGGTACCTGTACCTTAGAGCCGGCCGGCCTTATCTCCATGTCTGGGATGGTTTCCTTAGTAACCTCGGATTCCTATTGCACCTTTCTTTGATTTTCGAGGATTTTTATCTTTGGAACCTATTGGTCTACCACGTTTCTTTCGTGTGTTAGACTCGGTAGCAATTTCATTGATTCCCTTTTGGATATCAATACGTACTGGTGCATTACAAGCTGGTATGTACGTTTTTGTAACTTTCTTTGGGTCAGCAAAGGAATCTGGCAATTGATTAGCTAGCTTTTCAAATGTATAATCTTATGGACCTCTGATTCTCATGCCAGAGTCCGAGGATCTTGCCAATTTAAGGATGTTTGATTCCATTATATTTCTTTTATTGCTTTACCCAGCTTGTTCGTCTCTCCACCTATAGTAGGAAATTCGGATTCATTCAAATGACAATCCGCGTATCTAGCCTTAAATAGATCACCTGTAGTTGGCTCTAGATACTTAATAATGGTGGGAAAATCAAATCCAACATATATTCCCATCCTCCTTTGAGGTCCCATCTTTGTTCTATGTGGTGGAGCAATCGGTACATATACGGCACACCCGAAAGTCTTTAGATGGGATATGTCTGGCTCATGACCCATGAGTAATTGGGATGGTGAATATTTATGTTCACTAGATGGCCTTATGCATATAAGCTCTGATGCATGTAAAACAGTGTGTCCCCAAGCGGCTACTGGAAGCTTCGACCTCATGAGTAATGGTCGAACGATCAATTGAATTAGTTTAATGAAGGATTCCGCTAATCCATTCTGTGTATGTACATGTGCTACGGGATGTTCCACACTTACCCCCATGGACATACAGTAGTCATTAAACGCTTGGGACGTGAATTCACCGGCATTGTCTAGACGTATAGTCTTAAGCGGAAAATCTGGAAAGTGGGCTCGCAGTCTTATTATCTGGGCCAATAACCTAGCAAACACTTGGTTTCTAGTAGATAGGAGACAAACATGCGACCATCTTGTCGATGCATCAATGAGGACCATACATATATCTCCTTGTATCCTTTCCAAAAATTTTAAGGTCTCTTTATTTACCTTAGCCGGTGATGGCCTTATAATGAGTTTCCCTTGTGAACATGCTTCACACGTGAGATTCTTAGGGATAACTCTTTTCTCTTTTAGGGTGTGCCCCTTTGAATTTATCATAAGCTTACGCATCATACTATGACCCGGATGGCCAAGCCGGTCATGCCATAAAGTGAATTTCTCGATGAAATCTTTGTTCATTGCCATATTAGCTTCGATCATATCGATTTTAACATAGTAGAGACCAGTGGATAATGCGGGTATAGTCTCTAGGACTTTCTTATGTCCTTGGGTGATCTCTTTGTTCCCTTCACCCTTTGTTTCAATATGGAAACCATTCAATCTTATATCTTTGAAACTTAATAAGCTCCTCTTCGAGCTGGGTGAATATAGGGCATCGCTTAGTTCAAGATGCGTGCCATTTGGTAATAGAATATGGGCTTGGCCGTAGCCCTCAATAAGGTTTGCTATACCCGCTAAGTGCTAATATTGGCATTTTTCATTATGAGATTTAGGAAAATATCTCTTATCTTTTGTGTGGCTCCACTATCCACCACAATTATGTTCTTGTCCTCGGCCATTTCTTATATGGACAAGAATCATGTTCTAAACATAAAATAATATAAAATAAATTCAAGCAAATAACAATCAATGAACACATAAAATGCAAAGAAAAACATAGAGGTTTTGATGTCGAAGTAAAATTTATCAACTTGATTCTTTTATGCAATCAGAAGTTTCATACTCTATTAGATCATCTTGATCATGTTCACCATCTTTATATACCAAATGGGCTTTAGGATTCTTCCCTTTTACACTCTCTTGATAGAGGTCACAACGATGTTTGGAAGTCCTACATATCTTAGCCCAATGGTTTCCCATTCCATATCTATGGCATACTCATTTGGTCGAGTGTTGTGGTTTGGAAATACCACATCGTCCTCGCCCTCGACCACGGCCGGAATTGGGTCTACATCCACGGTTAAAGTGGTTCCCACGGCCGGATGAGTTATAGTGGCCACAACCACGTCCTTTCCATCCACCACGGTCACGACCATGTGGTCTATCACTTTAGACGTGGTTATATTCTTTGGATTCTTTCTTATCCTCTGCGGCCTTATTGGCATTAGGTAATGGGGTTAATCTATGAGGTCGTAACTCACTGTTTTTATCTGTAAGTCATTATTTTGCTCATCTAGCAGTAGACTCATCCATGGACTTATAGTCCTGATTATGAGACTCTCAATAAGACGGTGGCTAATATTGCCTTGTATCTATCTTTCTTTCTTGGCATTATTGCCTTATTAGATACATTTACCAAGTCCTTTTGACTTTAGGATAATCTTAGTATCCATTGCCCATTATAAAATAATTATCTCCTAAGAGATTTAGGGCAGTAAAGTACAAGTTGTAATTCAACATCTACAAGGAAAAGTTTTGAGTCAAAATCATGTAATCGTTAGTGTCATGCGGTATTTGAGACCGAACCATGAATCGATTTACTTAGGGATTTGACTTTCCTCTTTTGCTTAGGATTAGATTTCCTCTTTTGCTTAGGATTAGATTTCCTCTTTTAATTAGGATTAACTTTTCCTTTTCCTTTTAGGATTTACTTTCCTCTTTACTTTAGGATTAATTTTCCTATTTCACTTATGATTTTAGATTTTAAGATTTCCTATTTTAATTAGGATTTTAAGGTACAATAGGATTTAGGATTTTATTTAGGTTTTCATGCTTTCTATTAGGATTTTAAAGTTTCCTATTTTATTTAGGATTTAGGGTTGTTAAGATTTCCTATTATCCCTAAGATTTTAGGGTTTTAGGCTTTGAAAGTTTCGGCCTTAGTTTAGGTATTTTCGATTTGCGATTTTTAGGTTTAGATAATTAAAACTTCTCTAGCAACTTAGGCGAGTTTAGCTTAAGCGATAATCAACTTTTTTTAGCAACCTAAACGAGTCAAACAATCGAGCAAACAAGCAATCGGATCAAGCAAGCAATCGAATCATACAAGCAAAGCAATCACTTAATCAATCATCAATCGTTTTAGGGTTTCTCTTTGCTTAACTTTCAAGTTCAATTGTTGGTTCTTTAGCTTTAGGGTTTTGATGTTACCTTTCACCTTATGGGGTTGTATGGACTAGAACCGGGAGCTAAAGACCTCGGTAACTCACGCTACTGCAACTAACCGCAAACAGTACCACGATGAACAGTACCGCGATGAACAGTGTCGCGATGAACAGTGTCGGCGATGAACAGTGTCGGTGATGAACAGTGTCGGCGATGAACAGTGCCGGTAATGAACAGTGTCGGCGATGAACAGTGTCGGCGATGAACTGTGCCGCGATGAATAGTGTCGGTGATGAACAGTACGGCGATGAACAGTACGGCGATGAACAGTATCGCGATGAACAGTGTCGGCGATGAACAGTATCACGATGAACAGGTCGGCGATGAACAGTATCGCGATGAACAGTGTCGGCGATGAACAGTGTCGCGATTTTTAGGGTTAAGGTTTTAGGGTTTTCGTTAAGAGCAAGTCGTGCTGATAACGTGTTATAGAACTTGTTGTTCTTATTGATTAATGAATGAGGTTTCAATACATATTTATACATGACAAGGGGAGACAAATCCCCATTGGACTAGTAAACCCTAAAGCCCAAAAGCCCACTAAGTATAACATAGACCGTCATAAGGAGAATCCTCTAGAACATGGACATGGGCCTTCTAGAATATGGATTAGGCCCACGGTTATGGAGTCCATCCGACCATACGGTCTACAACAATGGAGTATATCTTTCAAGGACCACAAAAATCCCAATCCATGATCATACATTTATAACCCCAATCTCCGGTTTAGTCGGTTTTGTCCATTACGATGATGTTAAAATAAATTTGGAAAAATAATAATAATTGTTTTTATAAAAATAGAGAGAGAGAGGAAAAACAAAAAAAAAAAATCAAAAGCGCCAGTATACAATCACTTCCAACGTACTCTCAAAGGTCAGAGTACCAGCAGCGACCATTAGAACAACAATGGAGTCTACTAAATCCAATCCCGATGGCTACCAAAATATCTTAATGATGCGTCACGGTGATCGCATTGACCAAATCGATCCACTCTGGCTCGATACAGCTGCGAGACCTTGGGATCCTCCTCTCGTTCAAGACGGTATGGTTCGGGCGTTTCGAACTGGTCAACGGATTCGATCACAGATCCAATTTCCGATTCACCGTGTCTTCGTCTCCCCTTTTATCCGATGTATCCAGACTGCTTCCGAAGTCATCGCTGCTCTCTCCGCCGTTGATTTCGATCCCAACGCAACGTCGTCTAAAGACGTCGCTTCCATCGATAAATCTAAGCTCAAGGTCAGATAATCCCCCGTCGTTTTTACAGATACTATCTTAGGTTTTGAAATTCTTGTGGTGTTCATGGAATCTCTGTTGATTCAATTTTAGTTTAAGAATCTAGATAATCATTGTAAAGTTTGCGTGATATAAAGTCATCTTAAGGTTGATTCTTGTATGCTTCTCAGGTTTCTATTGAATTTGGATTGAGTGAGATGCTGAATTCAATCTCTATTAAGCCTGAGATTGCTCCCAAAGATGGGAAATTTGATTTCATGATTTCAGATCTTGAAGCTATGTTTCCTCATGAAATGGTTGATCATAGTGTAGATCCTGTTTATAAAGAGGTGAGCTTTAGGACATGTTCTGTTTCTGTCTATCTTCTAATTCTGGAAGCAATTTGAGTATAAAACTTGATTCTTCTTTTAATTATCTATTGTTGGGTTTGTTTAGATGCCACAATGGGAAGAGACTGTGGAAGGTTGCACAGATAGATTTCTTAATTTGATTAAGACTCTTGCTGATAAGTATCCTTCAGAGAACTTGCTCTTAGTCACTCACGGTAAACTAAAACATTATGTTCTTAAGTCTTGTTGATCTTTGTACATATTCTTTCTGCTTTGTTTCTTTGGAAATAACATTGTTTTTCTAAGTTTTCATTAAAGCAAAGTGTCTATGAATAGTAGTCCTTTTTATCGATCAAATTCGTATTCAAATGTCTCTCTGTTGGGAAAATGCAGGGGAAGGAGTAAGGACTACATTTGCAACCTTTAAAGGCGTAGATGTGTCTTACGTAGAGTATTGTGCTTGTTGAACTGAGAAGACAGGTATTGAGTCAAGATGGGTCTACTAAAGCTGGGGGCTTTGAGGTGATTACAAGTCTTGGTCAATGTGGAATCAAGTACCATTCGTTGAGCACCTCAGACCAAACTCCTGTTTAAGTCAATGTTCCAGATGATCATGGCACTAGAAAAATACTGGATATCTAGAAACTCCTGGTTAACCGGACATGATCAGAAGACAAAGCTTGCTTCTTCTTCTTTCATGGTGTTCTGCACTGAGAGTTGAACGAGCTGTAGGATTGCAGGTCCAAAGATGGATGGATCCTTTGACCTCTTGCAAGGATTAAGAGAACTTCTTTTTTAAGTGTTGTACCGGCGGTTGAATATGTTTTTGTTGTTTATTATTGATTCTAAACGTAATTTTGGTTCTCAAGTCTTTTAAACTGATTATGCCTTTTTATTTCTAAAATGTCATGTGTTTTGATGTATTCTTACTCTTTATATAGTTACCTCTTTCGTGCATATTATAAGCACCATCAGAGATCTTCACCTTAATTTAACTCATCACATTGTCTCACATAAACAAAAAAAAAAAAAGAAAAAAAAGAAAAAGGAAATCTTTATGTGACCGTTAATTGTGATTACAGAGAAAGGAAATCTTTAAGACCGTTAAGGATTGTGATTATCAGTTTCCTTTTCTTTTTGGGCCTCTTTTGCTTATAAATAAATCTCTCAACCCTAACTTCTTATTCTTCCCTGTCAGAGAAATCAAAGCTTCTTCTTCTTCTTCTTCGAGCGAATGTCTTAATACAGAGACTCTGTGAATTTCTTTTTTCTTTTGAACCTCTTTGCTTATAAATCCTCTCTCTCTCTCTCACGCATTCTCTTAACGCTTCTTCTAATTCTTCCTTGTCAGAGAAAAATCAAAACTCTCTATTTCTCGTTTCTTCTTCTTCTTCTTCTTCTCGAGCGAAGTCTTTATACAGAGACTGTGAATTCCGATGATGATGATCTCAAGTAGACATTGATGAAGTAAAATCCGCAGTCTCTCAACGCTGATGATGATCTCAAGTAGACATTGATATCCGCAGTCTCTAAACGCTGATGATGATGCCAAGTAGACATTGATGACGTAAAATCCGATGATGATCTCTGCATATACATCGTTTCATTCATTGAATGATATGATCTCCATCAATCCTCTGTCGTCTTCTCTCTAAATCAAGATCGATTTCAGTTCGCCGGATTATGACCTAGCCACCGAGCCGCTTTCACCGGAGACTACGAGGAACAAAGAGGATATTGAAGAGAATTGGTGTTATGTCAAATTTCAGAACAACCACAAGTCGCCTGACGATATCTCCAGGTACTTTCTTACCTTTTTTCTCTCTTTTTTTTTTTTTTAAAAGTTTTTGACTTTCTGATTTTTCTGATTTTAAAAATTAATTATAGTGTTAAATTTTTAGATATTTTAGATAAAACACTTAAACTTTAAGAAAATAAGTTTAAACTTTAAGAAAACTAAAATAAGTATAAAGGTTTAAACTTTAAGAAAACACTTAAACACTTAAACCAAAACTATGTTAATTTTACTATTAATTTTTTAAAATTAATTCAAGTATTAAATTTTTAGATATTTTAGATAAAACACTTAAACTTTAAGAGAATAAGTTTAAACTTTAAGAAAACTTTAAGCTAAAATAAGTATAAAGGTTTAAACTTTAAGAAAACACTTAAACCAAAACTATGTTAATTTTACTATTAATTTTAAAAAATTAGTTCAAGTGTTAAATTTTTAGAAATTTTAGATAAAACACTTAAACTTTAAGAAAATAAGTTTAAACTTTAAGAAAACTAAAATAAGTATAAAGGTTTAAACTTTAAGAAAACACTTAAACACTTAAACACTTAAACCAAAACAATGTTAATTTTACTATTAATTTTAAAACATTAGTTCAAGTGTTAAATTTTAAAAACGTTGAAAACAAACCGCGCCTAGGCATCCTGTCCTTAGTTGGTCTGTAAGCTTTGGTGTTCGAAGTTCGGCAACTTTTCACGTAATATAGATTTAACACTTAAACTCATTTAAAACATAATAATAATTTTCACTAAAATTTAACACTTAAACTTTAAGAAAATAATGTTTTAAACCTAAACCATATTAATTTCACTATTAACTTTTAAAAATTAATTCAAGTGTTAAATTTTAAAGACGTCAAAACTAACCGCGCCTAAACATCTTGTCCTTAGTTGGTCCGTAAGCTTCGGTGTTCGAAGTTCGGCAATTTTTCACTTAATATAGATTTAACACTTAAGCTCATTTAAAACTTAATAATAATTTTTACTAAAAATTTAAAATAAATTTAACACTTAAACTTTTAAAAAATAATTTTTTAAACCTAAACCATGTTAATTTCACTATTAATTTTTAAAAATTAGTTCAAGTGTTCAATTTTAAAAACGTCAAAAACTAACCGCGCCTAGGCATCCTGTCCTTAGTTGGTCCGTAAGCTTTGGTGTTCGAAGTTCGGTAACTTTTCACGTAATATAGATTTAACACTTAAACTCATTTAAAACTTAATAATAATTTTCACTAAAATTTAATACTTAAACTTTAAGAAAATAATATTTAAACCTAAACCATGTTAATTTCACTATTAATTTTTAAAAATTAGTTCAAGTGTTAAATTTTTAAAACGCCAAAAACTAACCGCGTCTAAGGCATCCTGTCCTTAGTTGGTCCGTAAGCTTTGGTGTTCGAAGTTCGGCAACTTTTCACGTAATATAGATTTAACACTTAAACTCAATCAAAAACTTAATAATAATTTTCACTAAAATTTAACACTTAAACTTTAAGAAAATAATGTTTTAAACCTAAACCATGTTAATTTCACTATTAATTTTTAAAAATATATATTTAACACTTAAACTCATTTATTAATTTTTAAAAATTAGTTCAAGTGTTAATTTTAAAAACGTCAAAAAATAACCGCGTCTAGGCATCCTGTCCTTAGTTGGTCCGTAAGCTTTGGTGTTCGAAGTTCGGCAACTTTTAACGTAATATAGATTTAACACTTAAATTCATTTAAAACTTAAAAATAATTTTCGCTAAAATTTAACACCTAAACTTTAAGAAAATAATGTTTTAAACCTAAACCATGTTAATTTCACTATTAATTTTTTAAAATATAGATTTAACACTTAAAATCATTTTTAAAAATTAATAATAATTTTCACTATAATTTAAAACAAATTTAACACTTAAACTCATTTAAAACTTAATACTTAAACTCATTATAACACTTAAACTCATTCCACTATTAATTTTTAAAAATTAGATAATGAATGTGTGGTTGACCAAAAAAATAAAAAAAAAATAGTTCAAGTGTTAAATTTTAAAAACGTGGAGAACTAACCGCGCCTAGGCATCCTTAGTTGGTCCGTAAGCTTTGGTGTTCGAAGTTCGGCAATTTTTCACGTAATATAGATTTAACACTTAAACTCATTTAAAACTTAATAATAATTTTCATCAAAATTTAAAACAAATTTAACACTTAAACTTTAAGAAAATAATGTTTTAAACCTAAACCATGTTAATTTCACTAATTTTTAATATTAGTTCAAGTGTTAAATTTTAAAAACGTCGAAAACTAACCGCGCTTAGGCACCTTGTCCTTAGTTGGTCTGTATGCTTTGGTGTTCGAAGTTCGGCAAATTTTCACGTAATATAGATTTAACACTTAAACTCATTTTTAAAAATTAATAATAATTTTTACTAAAAAATTTTAAAAAATTAACACTTAAACTTTAAGAAAATTAGTTCAAGTGTTATCACTAAAACTAAAACTTAATAATGTATCGTAACTTTAATCCTTATTGTCACATGATATCACGTTGTTTATTTAAAACATACAAAAATCAACATCAATTTATTTATGTTTTTTGTCAACATTTTTCTTCAAATAGTAAAATTTTAGAGTTCATCTTGCAAATTATCTCTATATGTATAATTGGTCGACTATATCAACAAGATATTATTTGATGAAGAAGTCACTAGCGTGGGACGGTTTTCAACTACTTCACCCATTAAGGAATGGTTCGACTTATATTTAAAAAGTTAAAATAAAATTTAAATTATATGATAGCGAGTTATTTTTTTTTGATAAACCTTATATGATAACGAGTTATTAACATCCAAATTGTATCATCTAACTTAGTTTATTTTAGAACATGATTATCAATGGTGTCTTAAAAATGGCTCTTAAAAATGGTTCTTAAGTGTGTATTTGTTTTTTAGGTAAGCAACTCACCTTAACTTTAAAATTTAATTGGGAATTAATTTTAATCATTTAATTGCTAAGATCATTTTAAGAAAATCTTAAGATCCTCTTGTTAATCATGGTCTTAGACTTTATATAAAGGATCATAATCTTATAGCCTTGTCTCGTCACGTCATTCATCTTAAACCTGCCTTCTTTCTAAAACACCAAAAATTATTATCTTGTAAAGTATGTATATGACTAGTCGGTAATACGACGTCGACTGTCGACATTTATGTAATCTCATCGATGGAGACAAAGCATCAAATTAGTAGTTTTTTCCCAAGTCATATTGTATATTAATAAATAAAAAAATCATGTTTTGTTTAGTTACGTAACACCATTGCATAACGACAACAAACAAAAAGTTAATAATAGCTAACCAAACCAATCAAAAGTTAAATTAAAGAGATATAGTTTTATGTGTCATAATGCTCTTAACCTGTTAAATTCTCGAATAAGAAATTCCTTTGCAGTTTCCTACTATTAAAAGAGTATGAATAATCGCAGTTGATATATATAAAAACAATTTAGGGCATTTCTCAACAATTTACTATAACGTTTTTTAATTAGAACTTTTAAGAAAGAAAAAAAAACAAGATAATCCGAGAAAAAATACAAAAGACATAATGACATTTTCCACAAAAAGTTAAAAAATCTCATTCCTTTATAAATATAACGATCCATTAGAGTCGCAAAACGAAGAAGAAAGAAACAATGGAGTCTCCCAAATCTAACATGGACGATGGCTACCAAAACATTTTCGTCATGCGTCACGGTGATCGAATCGACAATTTCGAGCCACTCTGGGTTTCAACCGCCGAGAGACCTTGGGATCCACCTCTCGTTCAAGACGGTATGATTCGAGCGTTTCGTACCGGTCAAAGGATCCGATCTCAGATCGGGTTTCCGATTCACCGTGTCTTCGTCTCCCCTTTCCTCCGATGTCTCCAGACAGCTTCCGAAGTCGTCGCAGCTCTCTCCGCCGTCAATGTCGATCCCAACGCTATGTCTTCCAAAGACGTCCCTTCCATTGATAAATCTAAGCTCAAGGTCTGATCATATCTCAAACTCAGATTCAACAGAAAATCGCCTTTTTTGTTGAAAGATTTCAAATTTTTAGTCTAGGAAGTTGAATGGAATTATGAAATCAGCTGAATGTTTTGCTCCTTGTCAGGTTTCTATTGAATTAGGTTTGTGTGAGATGCTGAACTCAGTGGCTATAAGGCGTGAGCTTGCTCCTAAAGATGGGAAATTTGACTTCACTATTTCAGATATTGAAACTATGTTTCCTGAGGGAATGGTGGATCATAATGTCGATATGGTTTATAAAGAGGTGTGCTTTTACTCTCTAGAGGACCTTTTCAAGTTTTGATTTTTTCCCTTACTTCGATAGATAACTTGATCCTTGATTGCTTCTGTTCAGTTGCCAAAATGGGAAGAGTCTGTCGAAGGTTGCAGAGATCGATATGTGAAAGTTGTAAAGGCTCTTGCTGATAAGTATCCTTCAGAGAACTTGCTCTTAGTCACCCACGGTACGCAAGTTTCTTAATTTTAGTTTCCTCATCATTTGTTTTGACTTGTGTGTATCTGTAAAATGCAAATTTGTATGAATCTTGTATACCCTCATACATTCGTCCTGATAGACTCCAAATTTTCTTAGCTCAATCAGATGCAAACCAATTCCCTTCTTTATAATGAACTATCCTATCCGTCTCTGATGAACAATGCTCGGTTTCGATATTGAAACCTTCTAAACCTTATTGATGAAATTTCAGGGGAAGGAGTTGGAACTACATTTTCGACATTCTATAAAGATACAACAGTGTACGAAGTAGACTACTGTGCTTATGTTGAAATGAGAAGAGAAGTCTCAAGTAAAGATGGGTCTGTTAAAGCTGGGGACTATGAGGTGGTTTTGAGTCATGGTCAAGCTGGAATCAGGTTTAGTCATGATCCTGTCAGTTATGAACCTGTCATAAGCCAATCACCGGTTTAGTCAATTGTCTTCAGTGTCCTCTGTTTCTGTACTTTTGAATGTATTTGAACTGCTTTTGTATGAATTATGAAACATTGTTTCAAAGTTTTCATTCAATCGAATAAGAGTTATATAGTTCTACCAAAGAAAACAACAACACAACTTCCTTTCACATAATAACAAGGGAACAAGAATTGTCATTACATAAGAATGTAGTTAGATTGTTGTTTGAAACATCTAGAAACAATTAACACACAGAGGAAACCATCTACAAACAAGATCAACAATCTAAGGACTTCGGATTGGATCAACTTGATCAAACATGTCAGCCGGGAAATCATCTAAGAATACATCAGGTTCTTCATCCTTTGAAACATGTCTGCATCTTCTTGGCGCTGGCGATGGCTCGAAAAACGGCTGAGGAAGAGCGAACAATGGCTCAGAAGAATCAGCTGGTCCAAGTATGTCATAGTAAAAAGGGTCGTCGAGTCTAGCCAAAAGCTCTCTGCTTTCTGGAGAGAAAGGGATAATTCCTTGCTGATTTGCATCATTCGGTGAGTCAGAGAACTCTGTTAGAACAAGATCAGTGCCAAAAGCGAAAGGCTGATGCTCTAACTTAACACCCAAATCCGGCAACCTCAAGGTTTCATCATCAAATTGATCAGATGAATTAGGAACCATCTGGGAACATGAAGAAGCAACTGTAACCTCTTCCTCAACCAAACCAAAGCCCTGAAACACAAAATTGAAAATCAAAAACCATAGAAAACAGAGTTTTTTCAAAAAAACTTGAGGAATTTCGTCATCATCATTACCTGAGAGGCGTTGAAGGATTGACGGATTGGTTTGACGTTTTTACCCTTGACTCGATGAGAAGAAGAAGATTTGGGATTGAAACTCGAACTCGATGCATCAGAGGAGTTATGAAGAATCCTAGCGAGTCTCTTTTGTCTGCTACTCCAAAAGTTCTTCACATCGTTATCAGTTCTTCCCGGTAAATACGTAGCGATTCTCGCCCATTTGTTACCAAATTCAGATTGTAACTCAATCACAGTCCTCTCTTCGTCAGCCGAGAACTTGCATCCACTAAAAACAAACAAAAAACCCTAAATATCTGAAGCAAACAAAACCAAAATTGAATTTGCAGAGAGAACAAAAAAGGAGAAAAATGTATACTTTTTGAGATTGGGACGGAGTTTATTGACCCAACGGAGACGACAAGATTTGCCAGTGCGTTGAAGAAGACCTTTGGATCGAATGGAGCTCCAGTCACGAGGACCGTATCTCTTAACATGGTTGATTAATACTTCGTCTTCTTCGGCTTTCCATGGCCCTTTCTTTATCTCTTCCTTCTTCGTTTCCAATTTCCTCATCTCTCTCACTTTCGATTTGTGTTTATTTTTTTCTTCTCTGTGTGTGCGGAAGTTTCTTTGGGTTTTGTAGTGACGGTTGGATGCGGTTAACACCCACATTACCATTACCCTCCACTTTCAGTACCCCACCCCCCAAGTTTCTCTCACATTTCGAATTTGAGGTTATTACCAAAATGCCCTCGTGATTTTTACTCGATTTACTAGCCCAATACTAAGCCCAAATCAAGTGAGCCCGTGTAAGGCCTTCTATTTTACATGCATATAATATGGTGAAGGATCTTCAAAAAGCCTTGAAAGTTGAAACTATAAGATACCGTATTTTACAGCAATTGTAAAAAGAATCAATTAATTATTACAGGACAGCTGTCCAAACAAAGGCCAGACAAATTCAGTAATAATCAGGTTAGTGTGACTTTGCACATTGAATTTTTAAAATATGTGAATTTTTGGTAAACCACTAAATGACTTTACTTATTCTCCTCTCTCAAAGACGGTTGACTCAAATCAATGTGCAGATGCTCTCGCTAAGTCAATCTCTTCTCAACCTTTTGTACATTGTACTCCTTGTTTGAAAAATCGCTAGGCGCTAGTCGGGCGCTCGGTATGGGCCTAGCGATTAATCGGAAAATCGGATTAAAATCAGGGATTAACCGGGGATTAGTTTTGGGGTTATTTTAATATTTTTAAAATATATTAATCCAATATTGTAAAAATTTATGATTTTTATTACAAATTTATGATTTTTATTACAAATTTATGATTTTTATTAAAATTTGAATACAAGTTATTGTAAAACATCACAAACTCCCTATTCAAATGATTGAATAACATAAATGAAAGGTTTTTTTATACTTGCAATCTAAAAAATAATCGGGGTATATAAGATTAGGTGGAAAATAATCGGATTAGGCGGAAAGTAATCGGATTAGACGGAGAATAATCAGGTTACTGATTTTTTAGGGGATTAGTCATTAATCGAGGCGGATAGGGTGGGCCTAGCGATTAAGCGGGGAGTAATCGGGGCTAGGCGGGGATTTTTAGAACAGGGATTGTACTATGCTATCTTTAGATTGTAGTATATCCCTCCTTGTATAATTCCAATGGTGGAAAGGGAGAAAACTCAAATGTTTAAGGACTTTTCTATGAACAAGTGAGTAAGTGACTTTTATTTGAATGTTCAGTTCAATCATCCCTAACAAAATCTTTTTGCAATTGCATGGATATGATTTTCTTAAGCTAATTCACAAAGATAATCGAAATAAACACATTTGAACATAGAATAAGTATCCACTATTGTTCCACTCATTGTAAAAAATCTATAATAAAAAACAAAATGAAAAAACACAACAATGTAATAAATCTTCGAAAAAAAATTAATTCTCGATCGACATAGGGCTCCGAATCCACAAACCTATATTAATAGAAAATTTACACAGTATATATCAAAGTTCATATAATGTGATATAGATATATTGTTACATGTGCTATACTGCTATTTATTACTAGTTACTACATATGTGAACAAGTGACTTTCATGTACATGGTCGTTGGGGAAACTTCCTCCTCATTAGTATACTACCAAGAGGAAAACTTCGAACATTAAGTTCTGTCGTCTTTCTTCTTCCTCTTTCTTCACATTATATTTACTCTCATTTGCTCTCTAAAAAATTTCACTTTATATCTCTTTATTACAAGACAACAAACTTCAGGAACAATGAACCGAAGGTTGAATCATGAACCGGACACGGTCCTTGAGTTAAACGAATCGACTCCTGGGATGTGGTGGTTTCCTACAAATCCTGAGCATCGTTGCATCTACCGAGTCCCTCATCGTCTACGTCGTGTAAATCCAGAAGCATACACGCCTCAATTACTTCTCATTGGACCTCTTCACCATTCTTTAAAATGTCAAGCTCTCAAGTCTCGTGGAGATATCACAAACACAAAGTTAATGGGCTACTTAAACATGGAGGAGCATAAAAAGATTTACCTCGCGAGATTCTCGGAAAAGCTTGGAGGGAAAAAAACCATTGATGAATTCAGAAGAATAATCAAAGAAGACGAAGATATAATCAGGGCATGCTACTCTGAATCAACTGCCTGGATCGAATCTTCAAAGTTCGTGGATATGATCCTACATGACTCTGTTTTCATAATAGAGTTCATGTTAAGGAGTAAAGAGTACATCTTACTTGAGGACCAAGGATCAGACATCAAGAAAACATGGGATCCTATATTTGAGCAGCCTTGTCTTCAAACCACTGTGGATGAAGACCTCATTTTGCTCGAGAATCAACTTCCTTACTTCATCCTCGAGAAACTCTTCGATCCAATAGTTCCAATACTCCGTCCAGACCAGACACTCCGCAAGTTAATCATCACTTACTTCAGATTCCAAGGTAATATCAGAGATGACTCCAGATTCAAACATTTCACTGATCTATTCCGATGTGTCCGCGTGGAGACACTTAGGCCAAAGAAACCAAAGAATAAATTCAGATATTTAGCTGGTCTGTTCCGATTTTTTCGCTTGGGAACACAGGGGTCATCAGGAGAATTAGAAAAGAGTCGTCCTCAAGAACATAAAGCTCTTCCCATGGAGAAGACACATGGGTCAGGAGAACCAACAAAGAGCAAATTCAGATACATAGCTGATCTTTTCCGATGTGTTCCCTGTTGGTGTAAGTTTGAAAAGAAGACTATGAAGATTAAAGGCTTGAGGCCCAAGACATTATGAAACAAGTCGGTTTCATAAGAAGATTCTAGAGATAGTTTTAAGACCTAATCCTAATGTGTTTAAAGTCGGTTTAAAGACTCTATATATAGAGGTACCAAGGTGTGGTAACCCTATGAGTTTTTAGAGAGTTTAGAGATTGTGTAAGCTTAGGGTTTTTGAGTTAGTTTTCCTTGAGCAATAAAGAAAAGTGTTCTTTAGATTACATAGTCCCTTTCTTATATCATAGTGTTTGATTCAATAATTGGTATCAGAGCGTGATTGAATCATACTACTTAGGTATACGATACGAAATCGGAACTACAAACGTGTGTGTGATACAAGAATACGTGTTCTTGTACAAAACCTAAAACATGGGAGATATAGTCCCTGTGAAACCTAAAGAGATCAATTCTTCCTCTATACAATGGCCGATGCTCACTGCTACGAATTATACAGTGTGGACTATGAGGATGAAACCGATGCTTAGAGTAAACAAAGCATGGGAAGCTATCGACCCCGGATCAACTGATGGAGACTTGAATGACTTAGCAAAAGCTCTTCTCTTCCAATTAATACCAGAATCACTAATTCTGCAGGTTGGAGAATACGAAACTGCAAAACAAGTATGGGATGCCATAAAAACAAGAAATCTAGGTGCAGATAGAGTTAAAGAAGCTCGACTTCAAACTCTAATGTCTGATTTTGATCGTCTTAAGATGAAAGAAACAGAGAGTATTGATGAGTTTGCAGGGAAACTCTCAGAAATATCCACCAAAGCTGCAGCTTTAGGAGAGAAAATTAACGAAACAAAGTTGGTCAAGAAGTTTCTTGGATCTGTACCAAGAAAGAAATACATTCATATTGTAGCCTCACTTGAACAAGTTCTTGATCTCAAGAAAACAGGTTTTGAAGACATAGTAGGGAGACTTAAAATCTATGAAGAAAGAGTTCTTGATGAAGAAGAAGAACCAACAGCTGATCAGGGAAAACTCATGTATGCAAATTATGAGTCACAGTCATACCAAGGTAGCTATGGAGGTGGAAGAGGCAGAGGAGGACGATATCCTCAAGGAGGAAGAGGACGAGGTAGGTTTAATAATCAACAAAACGGAAGGCAAGAAAGGGACAAATCTAAAGTAGTTTGCTATAGATGTGACAAGCTGGGTCACTTTGCTTCTAATTGCCCGGATAGATTGCTTAAGCTTCAGGAAGCACAAGAAAACAAAGATGATGAAACACATGAGGCAGAGGAGTTGATGGTACATGAGGTGGTCTACTTAAATGAGAAGAATTTCAAGCCAAGAAACTTTGAAACTCAAGAAGATGGAAAGAATGTTTGGTATTTGGATAATGGTGCAAGCAACCATATGTCAGGAAACAGAGAATTCTTTTCAAAACTTGATGAAACAGTCACTGGAAAGGTGAGATTTGGAGATGATTCAAAGATAGACATAAAGGGAAAAGGATCAGTCTGGTTTGTTAGCAAGAACAATGACAAGAAAATACTTGCAGATGTATACTTTATACCGGATTTAAAAAGCAATATCATCAGTTTGGGTCAAGCAACTGAATCAGGATGTGATGTTAGGATGAAAGAGGATTATCTTACTGTTCATGATAAAGAAGGAAAGCTTCTGGTAAAAGCTAAAAGATCAAAGAACAGACTTTACAAAGTCTTCATGGAATCTGAGTCTGAAAGATGCCTGCAAGTAAAAGAACTGAGTGAGTCAGCCAAATGGCATGCAAGATTAGGACATATCGGATTAGAAACAATGAAGACAATGATAAAGAAAGATTTGGTTACAGGTTTGCCAATTATTCAAACAGAAAAGGAGACCTGTGTCTCATGTCTACTTGGGAAACAATCTAGGAAAGTATTTCCTCAGGCGACTTCATACAGAGCAGGAACAAAGTTAGAACTTGTGCATGGAGATCTTTGTGGACCCATTACACCATCAACATTGGCCCGGAATAGATATGTCTTCGTACTGATTGATGATCATTCTCGATATATGTGGTCTATACTCTTGAAATAAAAAAGTGAAGCATTTGAGAAATTTAAAAAATTCAAAAGATTAGTTGAGCAAGAAACTGGTGCTACTATTAAAACATTCAGAACAGATAGGGGTGGTGAGTTTATATCTCAAGAATTTCAAGCTTACTGTGAAAATGCTGGGATACAGAGACATCTTACTGCACCATACACCCCACAGCAGAATGGAGTCGTAGAAAGACGTAATCGAACTCTTTTAGAAATGACAAGAAGCATTCTTAAGCATATGAATATGCCAAACTACTTATGGGGAGAGGCAGTGAGACATGCCACGTATTTGATAAATCGGGTTGGAACTAGAACATTGATTGCAAAGACACCATATGAAGCTTTCAAGGGAAGAAAACCAAATGTGGAACACTTACGCGTATTTGGCTGCACAGGATATGCAAAAACAGAAGCTCAAAACCTAAGAAAACTTGATGATCGTTCAAAACCATTAGTGCACTTGGGTACGGAACCAGGCACAAAGGCTTATAGGATGCTGGATCCAACTACTCGGAGAATAACAGTGAGTAGGGATGTCATTTTTGACGAAACAAAAGGCTGGAAATGGAGCCATCTGGGAAAAGATACAGGAGAGGAACTTGGAACGTTTAAACTGAGTGTGAATGTTGGAGTTTTTGGAAATAATGGTCTTAGAGAAGCTCAAAATACTCAAACTCAAACCACAAATGAGACTAATGAAGTTGAAACTGTTGATGAAGAAAACAGTGAAACAGAGGAAACAGAGGAAAGAGATGAGTTTTGTGAGGAAGAAACAGAGGATACTGAGATCCATGAACAGAACCCAGAGCAAATACAATCACCGCCTGCCAGAAGAACCTCACAAAGACAAGTTACAAGACCAGAGTACTTAAAGGATTATGTACTGTTGGCTGAGTTTGAAAGTGAACGCCTCTTGTTGGCTTTGGATGAAGAACCATGGGATTATGAGGAAGCAAAAGAAATGGTAGAATGGAGAGAAGCCTGCAAAGATGAGATCTCATCAATTACTAAAAATAACACATGGAACTTAGTTGATCTTCCTAGTGGAGCTAAACCTATAGGACTGAAGTGGGTGTTTAAAATCAAGAAAAATTCAGATGGTTCTATAAACAAATATAAAGCAAGATTAGTTGCTAAAGGGTATGTGCAAAAACATGGGATTGACTTTGATGAAGTATTTGCTCCGGTAGCAAGAATTGAGACTATTAGGTTCATACTTGCTTTAGCAGCATCAAACGGCTGGGAAGTACATCATCTAGACGTAAAAACAGCGTTCTTACATGGAGAGCTAAAGGAGACTGTGTTTGTCTCATAACCAGAAGGGTTTATAGAAGAAGAAAAGAAAGATAAAGTATACAAACTTAACAAAGCACTCTATGGGCTTAGACAAGCACCAAGAGCATGGAATAATAAACTAAACCAGATTCTTCAAGGTTTAGGCTTCGTAAAATGCTCTAAAGAACCCTCCTTATACAGGAAAAGAAAGGATGAATGTCTTCTAGTTGTGGCAGTGTATGTTGATGATTTGCTAGTTACAGGCTCTAACTCAGAACAAATTTATGAATTCAAGAAAGGAATGTCTGCAACGTTTGAGATGAGTGATTTAGGCCTGTTGACCTATTATCTTGGTATAGAGGTAGTTCAACATGAAAAGGGCATTACTATGAAACAGGGAAGGTATGCAGAGAAAATACTAGAGGAAGTAAAAATGAGTGAATGTAATGCAGTTCACATACCAATGAATGCTGGCTTGAAGTTGTCAAAAGCAGAGGAAGAGAAGAGTGTGGATGAGAAAGAATTTAGAAGGATCATTGGATGTCTCAGGTATTTACTTCATACAAGACCTGACCTCTCTTTCAGTGTTGGTGTGTTAAGTAGATATCTATAAGATCCAAAAGAATCCCATAAAGTTGCCTTGAAACAAGTACTTAGGTACTTAAAAGGCACTCTGAACTATGGTCTCTCATTTACTCGGGGAACTCAACAAGGTCTGGTAGGTTATAGTGACAGTAGTCACAATGTAGATGAGGATGATGGTAAGAGTACAACAGGGCACATATTCTACCTTGGAGATTGCCCAATTACTTGGTGTACTAAGAAACAAGACACAGTGGCATTGTCGTCTTGTGAGGCTGAGTTTATGGCTGCTACTGAGGCTGCCAAACAAGCCATTTGGCTTCAAGATCTTTTGGAAGAAGTAACCGGAGAAAGGTGTGAGAAGGTAATGCTTCGAATTGACAATAAATCCGCAATTGCCTTGGCCAAGAACCCAGTGTTCCATGGAAGAAGTAAACACATACACAAGAGATATCACTTTATACGTGAATGTGTAGAAAATGAGTTAGTCGATGTGAAACATGTGCCGGGAGAAGAACAAAAGGCTGATATCTTAACCAAGGCTCTTGGACGGATTAAATACAAGGAAATGAGAGAGCTTGTAGGGATTGGAGATGTGACAAAAGGTGATTTCAAACTTAAGGGAGTGAATGTTGGTGTAAGTTTGAAAAGAAGACTATGAAGATTAAAGGCTTGAGGCCCAAGACATTATGAAACAAGTCGGTTTCATAAGAAGATTCTAGAGATAGTTTTAAGACCTAATCCTAATGTGTTTAAAGTCGGTTTAAAGACTCTATATATAGAGGTACCAAGGTGTGGTAACCCTATGAGTTTTTAGAGAGTTTAGAGATTGTGTAAGCTTAGGGTTTTTGAGTTAGTTTTCCTTGAGCAATAAAGAAAAGTGTTCTTTAGATTACATAGTCCTGTTCTTATATCATAGTGTTTGATTCAATATTCCCATGGAGACACAAGGGTCAAAAAGAGAAACAGAAAAGAGTCGTAGTCTTGAACGGCTCAAAACTCATCGCATGAAGGAGACGTCACATGGTCATGGGTCAAAAAAACCAAAAGATCGCCCGATCATCAAACACATGTATAACGCGGCAAAACTATACAGTGCAGGAGTGAAGTTCAAGGCTGTGACAGATGAGTTCTCGATAGATGTGAAATTCGAGAATGGTTGTTTGAAGATACCTTGTTTGTGGGTTCCTGATGATGCGGAGATCACATTAAGAAATATAATGGCGCTAGAGCAATGCCATTACCCTTTCAAAGCCTACGTCTGTAACTTCGTCAGTTTCTTGGATTTCCTCATTGACACTGATAAAGACGTCGACTTGCTCATGGAGAACGGTACCCTTTACGTATACATATATTGATTGTGTGTGTTAAACATCCATAAACTATAGCGATTATATCATACACTGAAATTATGCAGTTTATTTATCCATTTTCGTGTTATTTTTAGTTGTTAGTTATATATGTCGTTTGGTTAAATTTTCAAGATTTGACGTTTTAAATTTATATTGATGCAAAAAATTATCAATACTTTAGACGAATTTCATATTTGAGTTTGATTAGATAGATATTTCCAACATTTATTCTTAAAATAAAGATATTATGTATTCGAAATATTATTTGTAAATCATGTTTTTGACCATGTTATATATGTCATGTATATTGTTTTATCATACAAATATTTAAACCATATAAAACCTTGTAATGTCGAACAAGTACTGCTGTGTTCGCTAGGTTATACTGCTTGCTTAACTTTTCTTGAATAATCAAAACTAATTAATATGGCAGGGTATGGTTTTGAAAGGGATACTAAACAACTGGGGGAGAAGAGTTCGGTGGCGGTGGCGGAGATGGTGAACACGCTCTTTTCGGGCGTCGTCGAGAGTCGTTCTTACTATGCTGGTATAGCGTCAAGAGTCAACGCCTATTATGAAAATCCAGTCAACAGGACACGCACCATCCTGGGACGCCAGTATTTCGGTAATCTATGGAGAGGTACGGCTACTATCGCTGCTGGGCTTCTTTTGCTGATGACTTTTGTCCAGACGGTGGCTTCGATTATTCAGGTTTGGTAAAATTGACCGTTCTTCTGTTGGACGACGTCGTTTCACTCTCTCCGGTTCGTCTCTTGTGTTTAATAAATTACTCGTATCTACGATACAATTCACTCTCTCGTCGTTGTGTTTAATACATTAGTCATATCTTCCCCCAAAAAGGATCTTGTGTTTTAAGTCTATCTTCTATTGTATCTCATAATAATAAACAAAGACTTAATGGTCGTCAATGATACTTTATTATGAAGTCTATAATTTTATTCCTAGTCATAATGTATCCACTAACCAGAAGCTCTTTTGCTGAAGACTCGCTAAATAATTAGGGCTTTTGAATTTGAAGAATCCTTCTCCAAATCTTTTTTTGTGTGTAAATTTATACATAAAATTTGCACCAGTTTTTTTCCATCTCACCTAAAAACATTTTTTACGTGTCATATTCGATTTTATATTTTTAAGAGATAAGAAAGCACTAGACGAAAAAAGTATCGTCTCACTAAGTTTTTTTTTTTTTTTTTGTTAATTCTTGTCTCATTAAGTTGCGATGAACTTTAAGTCTTTAACAAAGGAAAAAATAAGTTGCCATGAACACAACAAAGAATAGTGCAAATAAATTATGAATAATATAATAATGTTTGAACATCACTGAATTTCTTACGATTGATACCAGGCGTGAAACGTGGGGTTTGAATTGTTGCATCTGAGACCTTCTTCGTTAGGGTAATGAATCAATTATTTTGATCTATTTAGTTTAAGCACTTATGGTAATGGCCTATATAATTAGCATGTTACTTATGGTAATGGCCTATATAATTAGCATGTTCGGAACACACACTAGAATCGGACAAAACAGCTGTAATTTTGAAACGTTAGACCTCTAATCTAGCTAGTACACTACTACTAAATATAAGACATCATTTCCTTGATTTTGTTGTGTATACAGAGAAGGCTCGTCCATCAGATCAGAGGACCCCTTATTTTTCTTTGGTCGTTACAAATAATATTCAATCCACGTCATACATAATTTAATGATTTCCTACTTATTACGGATACGGGATCTTCCAAAAATCTTGAACGCCCTATCAGGTTCAGGCACATACCAAATTTTGCGTCAATACCTAACGTGGAAAACGTGGATTTTTAGAAATCAATTACTATAGGACAGCTGGCCAGACAAAGTTCCGACAAACTCGGTGATAATTAGGATACTGACTTTTCTGATCTAACAATCATTTGAAATACATCTTTCACTAGGATAATTATTTGAAACTCGGTGATAAATAGGATACTAGCAAGCCCGTGAGAGTGTCAAGTTAAATGAATAAGATTCTTATTCATCTTTCACTAAGAGGGATATTCATCTTCTACCTCCTCTTTCTTCTCCAATGGCTTTCTTAAAACTTCCTCTTTTGAGAGAGCCTTTAGGTTCTGAAGACAAGATTGGATGCGACGACCCGGAAATAATTGACGGAATGTTGGATCTTGAATTGGGCACGACCCAGAAGTTGAACAAACAGGCTCCTGGGATGTGGCTCTTTCCGAAAAATCAGAAGCATTGTTGCATCTATAGAGTGCCTAACAGTATACGTAGAGTAAAACCAGAAGCATATACTCCTCAATTACTGATTCTTGGTCCTCTCCACCATTCTTCAAAATCTCAAGCTCTCAAGTCTCTTGGAGATATTACAGACACAAAGTCAATGGGCTACTTAAACATGGAGGAGCATAAGAAGATTTACCTTGCCGAATTCGCACGAAGAGTTGAAGGGGAAAAGACCATCGATGGATTCAGAAGAATAATCGAAGAAGATGAAGAGATGATCAGGGCAAGCTACTCAGAATCAACGGCCTGGATTGAATCTGCAATATTTGTGGACATGATCCTACATGACTCTGTTTTTGTACTAGAGTTTATTTTGAGGAGTTCCTACGAAGGTTGGGAGAAGACAGGGGGATCCTCTCATGGACGAGCCTTGTCTTGAAAACACAGTCAAAGAAGATCTCATCTTGCTCGAGAACCAACTTCCTTACTTCATTCTCGAGAAACTCTTCGATCCAATAGTCCCTACACTCACCCCTCACCAAACATTCCGTGAATTAGTCATCACACACTTTGATTGTCAAGGTAAAATCGGAGACAACTCAAAGTTCAGACATTTCACTGATCTGGTTAGGCTTGTCCGTGTGGAGACACTACCACGGCTTGCTCGAGGGAAATACAATCCCATTGAACATATGTATAACGCGGATAAGCTAGATAGGGGAGGAGTCGAATTTGAGGCGGTAGATGAAGAGTTCTCGCTGTCCGTTAGATTCGAGAAGGGTTGTTTAAAGATGCATTGTCTTAGGGTTGATGACGAAGTAGAGATGAAACTCAGAAACGTAATGGCTCTTGAGCAATGTCATTACCCTTTCAACGCCCATGTATGTAACTATGTTATCTTCTTGGATTACCTCATTGACACTCATAAAGATGTTGACTTGCTTGTCGAGAAAGGTAACCCTTTTATCCTTTTATCCTTTATATATGTGTGTGCCTGTGTATTGATTTGTGGATGGTGGTGGTTTTGGTTTTGTAAGGGATAATAAAGAATTGGATCGGGCAACACGGTTTGGTGGCAGAGATGGTGAACAAGCTCTGTTTGGGCATCCTGGAGGTTGGTTCTTACTATTCTGACATAGCAGTTGAAGTCAACAGGCACTATTCAAATCCAGTTAATAGATCTTGCGCCGTACTCAAACGAGTGTACTTCGGTGACATGTGGACAGGGACGGCCTCTGTCACCGCAACACTTCTATTGTTGATGACTCTCACCCAGACGGTGACTTCAATCATTCAGGTTTTGCAGAAGTGAGAATGTTTTCTTGAGGACGTAGCTGCATTTCTCTCCATATCGTTTCTGGTTTAGAACTTAATCGTTCTTCAAATGATGTAGTAGGTAGTACTTGTAAATAGTCTTTGCAGATTAAAAACTAGTCTAATGTCTTGTAAGATAACCCAAAATCAAATTTTGATTAAAAATAACTATGATTTGTGAAGTTGTAGATTGAATTCTGATATGCAGAAGCTCTTTCCACATTAGACTTGTTTGTTGTATATATATGGTTTTATGGTAAATTTATTGTTCTCTGTAGAGATATTTTGAAAAGAGACAGAGGTTTACTGTTTTAAGGACTTTGATTTGAAAAAGGAAACTAAGACAGAGCACATAATCAATTAAACCCAAAAACCTTATGAAGTTTCAGACAAAGACCACCTAAATTTTGGTCGGTCTATCTATATAATTCCATGATCGTCTCATAGTGAAATCCAACGATAGAGCTTCAAGCACGATCTGTTCATGATAAATCATCCGTCTCTCTCTCTGCAAAAACAAAACAAAACCCTGTAAATTCTGTAAGAGATTGAATTGACCCCTAATTTTTTTTTGACGTACCAGTGATTTGCTTATCCGGTATTTGAGGAGTAACCCCCAAATTGGTTCTAATGTTGGCTCCAAGATCAATCGCATCTTGAACCTGATTCAATTTGGATCCGATCAATCTCTCTCTCTCTCTCTCACACACACACAATATAGAGATCAATGATTTCAATACAAGAATCTGACCGTGTGGATCCCTGTGGCGCGGACTATTGCGACGGAGCTGGTGGCTAACGAGCCGACGAAGAGTGATGCGACACCGAAGGCTTTGAGCGGCATTAAACGAACGTCGCCGGCGTAACCTCTCCTAATCAATCGCACTCCCCACATGATTTGGGCTCCACTTCCCAATGCCCACCACCAGTGATCTGATCCATCCAACAAACTGCTCTCTCCGGCACCGGTTCCGGCCTCGTTCCGTTCCTCCATTTTCGCCGTCTTTTCCCCGAGATGGTGGAATGGGTCAAATTTCCGATAGATAGCGAGATTCCTTTTTCGTTCACTATCGTTGCAGGTTTAATGGGCTTTGTTTTGGGCTTATGGCAGCCCATATGACAGGAATTTTGTTAAATTCAAGGCAAGGTGTTTTTAATTTTTATGTTAGTATTCTATTTCTCTAAACTCTTCTTACCGTTGCGCTTGCGCACATATAAAAAACATTGCTAGGTTAGAGACATCGCATTTGGGTAACGGTGTCACGAGTCACTTGCATTAATATAACATTAAACATTAGGTCGGGGCGTCGGGCCATGGAAAGATTTGGTATGGCCCAGAAAAATGCTTCATTCAACCATTACGGTCATGATTGTTTTTTTTTTTTTATAACCGTGAGATCCCAAAGACTTCCTAGGCCCAAAGACTAATCCACGAGGTCTTGTATCCGGGTACGCTTTATCCCATCGTTAAGGGAGCGGCTAGGTGGCCAACCCGAATCATGTTCAATGCACATCCTTATTGGCTATTGCTAATCTCTTGTCTTGGTTTCACTAATTAGTTTAATTACATTACAGTAATCCCTAACGTTGTAACACAATTACACAACCATTTTTTGTTCATCACAGATGTGGTTTTGCATTACAGCTGAATGAACAAATTAGCATATAAGTATGTTCCATGTAGAAAATTTACTTGTCCAGCTTATGTTAACAGTGTATTTATTTCTTCTGTCTATGTATAAAAAGTAACTAAGTTAACAATTCGGCTTTGCTAAAAAAAAAAAAAGAAAAAAAAAAGAGTAAAATTAACAATTCGGCTTTTAATCGCAATTCTTCTTGGTAATGACAATCGCGTTTTTCTTATTGTCTTCAATCGACAATCATAATCTTACTTTTCTTCAAAATGAATATTCACCATTGTTATCATCAATAGAGTTGACAATAATTGACAGTATTCAAGGTTTGTCAACAACAACAAAAAAGGCAAGATAAATGTGTATAAATGTGTTAATAATGGAGTACACTTCCAACCAAAATAGAAAATAGAAATAACAATGATAATGGAGTATGTACACTGTTCAATGATTTTGTAGGCAAAAGTTGGTTGATTTTAGTAATTCAAATTTCATCATTAATCAAATAAAAGTGCTTCTTAGTTATAATGGCGCCGAATCGAATAAAACATTCATTAAAAAAAAAAAAAACTTAATATAGATTTAATTAAAATATTCACTGTAATACATTGTTCTCAGTCAGTCAAAATTTACATATAGGACTAGCTATAGATCCAAGAGCGACGGGACCGCTTGATAACGTGATTCGCGTGGTTAAACAAAAATTACTGAGTTAGTACATTGTGTATTCTTATGTCCAAGTTAATTAGGAATTAGTACATTTGTCCATTGATTATAAAGTAAAGTGGGCCGACACAAAACTTTTATGTACTATAGAAATTTCTTTTTTTGCTACTTATTGATAATTATGACGTCACGCAATCTCGAGCAGAGTTGATGGATTATGAAGGTGCCAAGGTGGCGTACATATATAACAAGAGATGGTAAAACAAAAAAACAAAAAAAAAAAGAGATGGTCAAATAGCATTCTATTTCAAGGAATGCCATCTAAATTGTTATTCGATTTTTTATTTCTTTTCTCCTTTTTCTTTTTTGCGTATATAATTAAGAATATTATTTTACTAATATAAAATATAGAAACACGTTATTTTCATTTAATTTCACATGGGGGTAAGTTACACTCGATTGACAACGGACCTACTATGTATAACGAAATTATTATAGTCATTTTTTCTTTCTATATAGTATTACTCTCTAATGGTTCCTTTCTCTTTAGAACAAAATAATTTGCAAGAATATTTATAGCAGCCCACTTCAGACCGCAGCCTATAGCTTTAGCACTCTCTCTCTAAAATGGGAAAACAAATCAACATAGAGAGTAGTGCTACTCATCATCAAGACAATAATGTTTCCGTTATAACAGCCTCGACCGTCGCCGCCACGATTTCCTCCTCCGTGGTAACGTCTTCGTCAGAGTCTTGGTCTACATCCAAAAGGTCGTTAGTGCAAGACAATGGCGTCGGAGGAAAACGGCGGAAGATCAGCAACGTCAGCGATGATAATAAGAATCCGACGTCGTATAGAGGAGTGAGGATGAGGAGTTGGGGGAAATGGGTGTCGGAGATTAGAGAGCCGAGGAAGAAATCAAGAATATGGCTTGGCACTTATCCAACGGCTGAGATGGCAGCTCGTGCTCATGATGTGGCGGCTTTAGCTATTAAAGGCAACTCCGGTTATCTCAATTTCCCTGAATTATCCGGTTTGCTTCCTCGTCCGGTTAGCTGCTCTCCTAAGGATATACAAGCTGCAGCTACCAAAGCCGCCGAAGCAACCACGTGGCAAAAACCGATTATCAATGAGAAATTAGCCGAACCGGAAGGTGATGAGCTAAGCCACTCTGAATTGTTGTCTACGGCTCAGTCTTCGACTTCGAGTTGTTTCGTGTTTTCTTCGGACACGTCGGAGACTTCTAGTACGGACAAGGAAAGCAACGAAGAGAAGGTGTTTGATTTACCGGACCTTTTCACGGACGGGCTGATGAACCAAAACGACGCGTTTTGCTTATGCAACGGCACTTTTACGTGGCAGCTTTACGGAGAGGATGTGGGATTAAGGTTTGAAGAGCCGTTTAACTGGCAAAATGACTAAACCACCCTCCACTTGCTTACTAACATAAGTATAGTTTTCTTATTAAAGAACATATATATAGTTCCAGTATGGTATTAACTAAACTTTTATATCCCTTTTTTTCTTTTCTGGTTTTCTACATTTCTTACTTTGTGAAAACATTGAGCTTCTTGTTTTGAATATTTACTGTGTTTCAAAATTGAAGTAAATGCAAGTAATAATAAGTGGAAAGTGACTAAAAAGTGGCAGTGGCAAAAACGTAATTCAAATGCAACGTACACAGAAAAATAGGCAACGTTTGTTGACAGTGACACTGTCTCGCACTTTTAAGCTGTTTTTGTATTCTCGTTGGCCCCTAGACGAATTTTGACTCGAAGAGACAAAGCCGCCACTTACGCTCACACATGTATCAGTATCTGAAACCACTTGATCTCTATTTTGCTGTCTGCATTGTAAATTAGTCTATATTATCGACATCTGTATATACTCAAGTTTCATTATTAATATTAAAAGGTAAGCAATTTTAGTATCTTTAATCTTTGACTAGCAATCACTGTTTTCTAATTCTGACTAGGCAAATTTGATTATGATTTAATTATGTTACGGATACTAGATAAAGGAATATCCAATAACAAAATCATGTTATGTTAGTCAAACGGATATTGTTAGATAGGCACATTCAATCTAAAGATTATAACGATAAAAATCGATTAGATGACCTTGATCCCAATATGATTCTCTTTCAAACGGTTTATAAACTGCTTAATACATGGCCTGTCTAAAGTAATCGAAATGAGATTAGCGCAGGCACCATATATGTCATATTTAGCGTGTGCGTCATTGATGAGACGATGATTGCAAAATTGAAAGTGAAGGAGACAAGCTTTTGATTAAATTATCGCTTTATTATATTTGGGGTGGGAATATAACATGACTCACATGTTCATCATTGTCTCTTTCTTTTTCTTTTAAAGTTACAATAAGTTAATAACCTTTCACTTTCTTTATTTTCATTTGTCCATTTCTTTAATTTGCTTAAAAGGTGAAAGGATATATGCTATAACAATAGGAATGCTTTTGCCCAACATCTTACTTTGTCCACTGTGTGAGGCATAACACGACTGTTATGGATTCCCAACACACATTCATTGGATCCATTAAGCATAGTAGTAATAATAAAACTGGATATTTCGAATAAAATAACAAAATTTTAACTAATTGCAAAATCAAACTTTTAAATCTAGTAAAAATCACCATTATTTATCTTATTTTAATTTTTTTTAATACAAACCATTAACGAAACATCTAGAAGAAAAAAAAAAGTCTGTAATATAGATATCTAAATTACATAAACTAAATATCATTCGAAGTTTCATGGGTATATAACTTTGATTTGAGAACGGAATTTTGACTCCGGAACAGGACAAATCTTGGTGAAAATCTTTAAATAAAGCAATTATAGGCATACATGTATATTCTTATGGTAGACTTATGAGTTTTTTTTTTTTCGTTAAGTAGAGTTATGAATTATTGAGGCCACTGATTAAAAAAACATATAAAGATAGTGGATGTGGTAGTGAGCTCACTATCACATCAGTTTACGTACATGTATATTAAACATGCCGAGCAATTAGTGTGTACTTATTCTATATCCTCATGATGTTAGGATTTGAATTGAATGTGTGTGTGTGAGAGCGTCCATAGAAATTAAAAGAAAAACAGGAAGACATAAAGAGTCTTTTTTTTTTGTTCATTGGTTTAGTGGTGGCATGAGTATCTTTTTATAGTATTATTGTTATTTAAGTAATTAATAAATTTTTATCCTTTTTTATAATGGGTTCCTAATATACTTAATTAGCTCCCACACTTACCTAATCTTTTGTATTCTTATCATTTTTTGGTTGTTATTGATACATTACAATATCCATATCCGTTTCCACACGAATATCTTTAGAGTTTGAACAACATTGTAAATTAAAGCTTACGAATTGCAAGGAGCTGAATTCTTCTTTTGACACCTTGCATTATGCACAGAACAGAAACTACTCCAAGTATAATTGTACTACATAATTAATTTATCAAAAAAATCATAATTAAAATAAAAGTAAATATATATTAATTATAACATGCGATCTTTATCTTTCGAATAAAGTGGGCAAAAACAAAAGAACAAAAAGAAAGAAAAATAAGCAAGCAGAAAGAAGAATAATGAAAGCAACAGCAGCAAAAGAAAATAATGTAGATTCATATTGTTCACTCTTAGTTAACATATTTTCTCACATCTCAATCAAAAATAAATTAAGCAAAAAAATGAAAATTGGAGAGCATGTGGGGAAAGCTGAAATTGTTATACTAAGCGAAACGCACAATTTAAAACCAATTGGGGATAATGAAAGAAAACCTTAACTAATTACATTCTAATAATAATAATCAATAAGTTAAGAGAGAGTTAATTATAATTTGACTTCGGCTACAGTCCATGTTGCTTGTTGAATATTCTTAGTCTACAATACATTTATCCGTAAGCAAACATTTGTGAGTCGAAGTTAATCTTTCCAAATTCAAACAAGAGCTGAAACAACCATTGATGAGATAATAAAAAGTGAAAAATCATTGTCGTTTTCTTTGAAGGTTATAACTTATAAATTAGCCCAAAAAACATAAAAATAGAAATAATAATAAAATGTCGGTAAGCCCGTGGGCTTTTTTATATCCATTATTTTGCACTGGAAATAGACGTTTTTGTTATAAACACTAAAACGACGTCGCTGATCAAAACGACGCCGGTCTTTGTTGGATCTGGAACGACGTCGTTCTAGTTATATTTCTCACCGTCTCGAATTTTTCACAAGTGGTTTTACCTGTTTCCTTCCAATACCAAGCTTACTCTGAATCGCCGCCGTGTTACATGTACTGTTGTTAAGGCCGAGAGATAGATAAAAAAAAATATTTGTCCGATTTCGCCGCCGCTCCCTATAATCTTTGTAGCTTCTTCTTATTTAGCCGGAGGTGAAAAGAAAGAAGAAAGTCCAAGTGTCTCTTGTCATCTCTTTGCTCCAATAGGTGCGTTTTTGGTTTAATTTACCGTGTTGATTCTAAGCCTAAGAGAAGGTTTCTAAGATTAGAGTGTTTAATTTGCTGTTTTTGCAAACGGGTTGCCCAAAGTTTTGATTTTTAGTTACTAGTCATAGCAGAATAATGGAGGGGAGATTGGCTAATATGTGGAGGTTGACTGTTAACGAAAGTAAATTCGTGGAAACTGCGTTGCAATCTGAGCTCAGAGTCGATGGTCGTGGCCTTTATGATTACCGCAAGCTTACTATTAAGTTTGGAAAGTAAGTGCTCACATTCCTTTTACTTACACGTTGTCTTCTGCTTCTTGATACCGTTTCCGCACTTAGTAGGATTTGTTGATTGCTGAGTTTTGTGATAACTTTGAATGTAGATAGCTTTGTTGATTCTATTACCTCTGTTAGAACGAATACTAGCATGCTTTTCTTTTAGTGTTTGTAATATTTGTAACTAAAGGCAGATTTTAATCTCGTTTGAGTTAACAGAGAATATGGTAGCTCGGAAGTTCAACTTGGTCAGACTCATGTAATGGGTTTTGTGACTGCTCAGATGGTACAACCTTACAAAGACAGACCTAATGAAGGTTCTCTATCTATCTTCACGGAGTTTTCTCCAATGGCTGATCCGTCTTTTGAGCCTGGTCGTCCTGGCGAATCTGCTGTGGAGTTGGGACGCATTATCGATCGTGGTCTAAGGTAAATGCCTCTTTTGGATCATCTGTGTTGATGCTGCAAAAAAAATGCTGGCTGGTCTGGTTGGAGTAATGCTAAGTTTCTCTTTGTGTTGGTTGCAGAGAAAGCCGTGCCGTAGATACCGAGTCACTCTGCATTCTAGCTGGAAAGATGGTTTGGTCTGTTCGCATTGATCTTCATATCTTGGACAACGGAGGGTAGGTTTTGTTGGCTACTGTATATCTCCTTGAAGGTTCTGGTTTAAAATAATCTTTTATGCGATTTTTTATTACTCACTCTTGTATAGGAACTTGGTTGATGCTGCAAATATTGCTGCTTTAGCAGCTCTCATGACGTTTAGGAGACCCGACTGCACTGTAGGAGGAGAGAACGGTCAAGAAGTGATCATACATCCACCAGAGGTTAGTCATATGTTTTCGGTTTAGAGAAACTTGTAAGAATTTGTTAAGTAAAGAAGACAGTTCTTAACTTCAACTGTTTGCTCTATCTTTACTTTCTTTTGCAGGAAAGGGAACCACTTCCATTGATAATACATCATCTCCCAATAGCCTTCACGTTTGGATTTTTTAATAAAGGCAACATTGTGGTAAAAACAGTTGTATTTTAGTGAGAATCTAGTTTGCTTTTACTTTTTCTTTTCTGAGATATAAAGTGTGATGTGTTGTTATATGCAGGTGATGGACCCAACTTATGTTGAAGAAGCAGTTATGTGTGGGAGAATGACTGTGACAGTTAATGCCAATGGCGATATATGCGCAATCCAAAAACCGGGGGAAGAAGGCGTGAACCAGAGTGTAATTCTTCATTGCCTGCGTCTTGCTTCTTCAAGAGCTGCTGCAACAACAAAGATCATTAGAGAAGAAGTAAGGTTTCTAAAATCCAAAGCATATTTCTTTTGAATCCAAAAATATTCAACAACTCACAGTTTGTTGTGCTTTGTTATTATGGTGTAGGTTGAAGCATATAACCGTGAGAGAAGCTTACAGAAGGTAAAGCGACATCCCACTTTGGCTAAATCTGAAGTTTCTGGACCTACTGTAGCTGTGAAGGAGGAATATAGGAAGTCCTCAGATCAGGAAAAAGCTGCAGAGATATCTCGGGAACATGTTGAAAGACTAAAGCTCTCTCCAGAGGAACTAAGAAGCAGTAAGGAACAAGAAGCTACCAATTTTAAAGGCGGTCCCTCAAATTGGTAAAGTCTTCAATGTTTCATTCTCTGGTTTGTGAAGGAACCTCCATGGCTCCTTGTGGTTCTTTTTTTTTTTCTCAAAATCTCTGTTGTGGAACAATTTTCAGGGACCCTTACTCAGAAGCTATGGATGTTGATTCACTGAAAGTTTCTCTTGCTTCAGAAGGTAAAGTATTGTTTTTTGCTTCTCACTCCCAATCTCGTGTCTCTTCGAGTAATGCTAAACTGATACTGTTCTGTTTTGTTTAATCAGGGGATTCCATTACTAAGTCATCGAGCAAGAAGAAAACGAATGGCTCTGGAAATGCGCAGAAGGATGGTGGTGAGATTTCAGTTGAGGAAGTAACCGGAGATTTAGGGAAGAAGGATACAAAACACAAGGATGGAGAGATGACACTGAAAGATGCTGTCAAACCTAAAAAGAAGCGGAAAAACAAAACCTGAGTTAAAGCATTTTCCCGATCACTCTTTTACTTTCTTCTTCCCTTGAAACTCAAGACTAGAGACGGTTTTAGGTCAATTGTATCTGAAAAGTCAAGAGTTTTGTTTCATAAGATGAGAGGACCATGATAACCCAGTAGATGAGATTTCAAGAGACTATATTAAAGTGACCATATTCTTGGGCCCATAAAGTAGAAAAATAGCTTCTTCTTCACTACTAAAATTACATGTGAACCGGTTCGGTTAAAGACCTAGCCACGAAATAAGGTGAGTGAAATGAAAGAAAATGGAGAAAAAAGCCGTTCGAAGGCAAGGACTCAAATCCGGTCACCAAATTTTGTCATTAGATTTTTTGATCAGAGTAAGTAAATTTTCCAATTTTGGTAAAATTAAAGATGGGCCTGCTAGAGGAGGAAGCAGGGCCTTATTAAGGCAGTAATTAAATGGTATCGTACTTGCACTGGTGGAAAAAGTAAATGGTAAAAAACCTGACTAACATTTATCTCAGGTGTTTTGTTTTAACTTGTAGTCTAGGTCATGTCTCTCCTCCGCCTCCGCGTCCGCTCCGCTCTCTCTCTGTCTTCTCCGATCTACCAGCTCCGCCGCCAAGTTTCATCTCTCCCCCTCCAAAACCATACTACTCCTAGCTCCGCCGCCACCTTCCCCTTCGCCATTCCGAGAGACCCTTCCTCACCTCCCCTGACGCTACCCACTGATCTCATATCCAAGTTCGATTACACCGCCTCCCATGTTTTGGCCAAAGTTGAGGCCTTGACCAATCTATCCAACCTCGACGCAGCCGCTGAATACGCGCGTCTCGCTGTCTTGTCCGTTCCCAAAAGCACTAAAAACCTGAAAACCAAAACCCAAATCGCCGAGACTTGCCGTCTTATCATCGGCGCAATGTGCAGGAAGAAACGATATGAGGAGGCATACGAGCTATTCCATTACTTCTTCAACGTTAACAATGTAGAACCAGACTGCGATTGCTGCAGTGACGTCGTCTTTGCTCTTAGCAGTCAAGGTCGTCTGGACGAGGCTATTCGATTTTACCGCCGCACAATCCGTTACGCTCATTTTATTCCAGATTACTACCCTTTGATGAACGCGTTGATTGATGCCGGAAGAGTCGACGAAGCTTACAGTCTCTTCTTTGGCGGGTCCACGTACCCTGTTTTTATTCGCGGTTTTTTGGCTCATGGGAACATGGACAAGGCAAATGAACTTTTCCAAGATCTGAAGCAGCATCGTGATGAGAGTTATTCAGACCATGATTTTGAGATGTCGCAAGTGGCATACATGGAGCACTGTTTTAAGCAAGGGAAAGATGAGGAAGCCATGGAATGGTACCGTTCTGTATTACTGTTTGAAGCAAGACAAGGATGATGAGCAAGGCACGGTAGCTAAGTGGAAACCCAAAATTGGGCATAAGCCTGCGGACACTGTTAACACAGTCTTGGAAGTTTTGCTCAAGTACGGTAAGAAGACGGAAGCTTGGTCGCTCTTCGAAAAGCTGTGTGGAATAGCGACATAGAAAAAAATGAAGCATACGAGTTGTCGGATCGAGAGACTCGTTGTATAATGATCCGCGAGTGTTTCAAAACGGGGGAGATTAGCAAAGCCATGGAGCTTGCCCGGAAGGCTGGGTGTTACACGACCCTAGTCGATAGATTGGTGATGTCTGAGGATGTATGACAGGGGATGATGTCTGAGGCAGAGGAGATGTTCAACGAAATCTTCTCATCCTCCGATAGAAGTCCCAGGTATTTTGATATATGGATACATCGAATGATGGTAGATGGTTTTGCTAAAGCAGGGAGATTCGATGATGCTCACCGATTTGTTAACAAGATTGCCGATATTTCTCTGGGTCACGTTTCAGGACGCGTTCACTGCTCATCAATAACTGGCCGAGATTTCCTTATCTAAGATACATTTATGTGTTTGATCTAAAAAAAGAGACATTTATGTATCATATTATTACTATCTACGTTGGAGACAGATTTGTACTTTATGAACTAATTGTTACATTTTTATAAGATTGAGGTATATGTGTGTGTACTGAGCGTTGCGATGACCAAATAAACAAACCAAGTCAAATCTCTAATAGTTAAAACATTTTATAACATTTGAAAGAAAAACACGAACGTTTTGATAATAAATGATAGTGGTAATGAATTCTACACAGGCCGAGTATCAAAGCCTTACCATAAGCATATCAGCAATATAAGAGGCAAGAGAAAGTGGCAACGCACTTTAGATTTGCTTCCACTGCTCGGTCCAACACTCGGAAGGCATCGTCAAATCTTGCAGCCTTACAATAAGCATCGATCATTGTTCGATACGAAGGAATGTTAGGGATTAGGTATTGCTTAGAGGACATCTCAGCAAAGTAAGTCTCTGCTTCTGGCAACATGCCCTGCTCACAGAATCTTGCGAGTATGTTGCCGTAACATAGTTGTGACTCATCATCCTCAACAGTCTTTACCTTGTCAAAGGTCTTGATTGCTTCACTAATCTTTCCCAACTTGAAACACTCGTTCACCATTATATTACAAGTCTCCGAATCGAAACCCGATGGCTGAGCATTGCGTCTCTCCAGCATTTGGTTGAACAATGTCCAAGCTTCGGTTTTCTTGCCGTACTTAAGGAAAAGTTGCAAAAGGGTATTGCCCGTTTTTGCGTTCATTCTGAAATTTTTGGGCGCCAGAGTCCTGTAACACTCAATAGCTTCCTTATCATTTCCTTGCTCAAACCAAAACTCCATGATTGTGGCTTTCACGACCGCAATCTCATTGTAATCCCCACTCACTGAACATTTCTAGTCACACGGGAAGAAAGGTTCAATGGCAAGGCCATACGCCCCTTTGGCTCCTCGCGGAGTATAGCTCACATCCAAATATCATATCTGATTGGGGAACAGGGCAACACCCATGAAGCTCCGACGGAAAGGGCCTACATCCGTTGATGCACTTCGTTGACTAGTGAAGGGTTTTTCCTTGGGGCCCACGTTTCCACTGGGGTCGCTCATCTTACTCTAGGGTAGCACTCTCTAACGAAAGAAAGAGTGGTTGTGCTTCACTACTAGCCAAGTCCATGCAGATGGGGATAAGGGGGTTCAAGGAAAGAAAAAACCAAGTCGAAAACTTGAGCATCCCCCGAGGAGACAAGTTTCCGCTTTAGCACATCAAAAATTCTCTTGGCACTAGTGAAATCACCGTCGTCTTTCAAGTGGCCGCGAATCAGATGGTTAAGAACAGAGGAACCCACATCTTCTTCCTTCTTCATCAATCTCCTGACGAAATTCAGAGCGCTTTAAAGCTTGTCCGCATCAACCAACCCTTTGGCCAAAAGCTGGTATGTGTCCTCGTTTGGACGGAGGAAAGGAACGTTTTCCAATAAGTGACCGTACAGGGCAAATGCTTCCTGGAGTCGATTTTGCTCACAAAGGGCTCCGATGATATGATTGCAGAAAGAGATGTTGGGTTTGAGGTTGTAGTCGTTGAAGAAGTAATGGAAGAGATTTAATGCGTCGTTGTAGCGCTTGGCTTTGCACATTGCACCGATTATGGCCTCGCAGATCTCTGTGGTGACGTTTTGACGGCGTTTTGTGAAGATGGCGTAACTCGAGAGCTCTGCCGCGTCGTTGAGGTTTAACATCTTGATCATGAGCTTAACTCTGGTGTTTAGATGGGTGGCGCACCATTCCATTTTAGCCCTCGTCGGAGGCGTCAGGGGTGGTTACGACGGATCTCTCGGGAGATGGAAAGGGACGGCGGTGGCTGAGATGGGAGAAGGATGGGGAGAGAGGAGACTTGGCGGCGGAGCTGGTAGATCGGAGAGGAGAAAGAGAGGGCGGAGCGGAGGTGGAGGCGGAGGCTGAGGAGAGACATTATGACCACCTAAGACCACAAGCAGTGGTACACTCTTTACCCGAGAGTGTGAGTAATTTTAAAACAAAAAATATTGCAAATGTTGGAAAAGTTACACAGTTCGAGTGTGGGATAACACCCGAATGTGAGCCACGTGGGAGCATTTGGTTGGTAAGCTCTTCTTCTCTCATCTTCACACTCCCTATCTCTCTCTATCTCTCTATCTCTCTCTTCTCTCTCTTTTTTATTATATTAATATAAATTTATTAACATCTATCTCTACAAATACACCATTGCTGATGCCCTAAGAGCAACCCCAATAGAGGGATGGAAGAGAGTCCCTCATAATTTAAATAATATTAAGATTAATTAAAGTTGGAGAGAGAAAGAGATAAAAGAGAAAATGTTTCTTAACTAAGAAACGAACCTAACAAAAACTGGACAGATGTCATTTTACAACTGATTCATATATTAAAAATAATTAAAATATATTTTTACAATTAAAATATTAATATTTTCGTTTTTAAGGAACTCATTTTTCCTCTCTTGCGTTGGGGTTGCTCTTAGGGTTTCGAGAAAAAGTACGAAACTAAACTCTATTTTATTTTCTTTTTTCCCTGATCTATATCGAGTCTAACAAGGATAGAGAAGGTGAGATCCATGGATAATTTGGTACATTTGGAAAGTAAGGAATGAAAAAATCTTTGATAATGTGGATAAAGATCGATTAGAGGTCTTACGTTTAGCGGAGAAAGAGGCGAAATCGTGGCAGCTAGCTCAAACTGAGCTCCATACTGATAACCATGGTTTTTTAGATAATGAAAATCGAAACCGAGTGAGGGAAATTTCATTGGAGCCTAATTATTCAGGATATCGTTGTTTCATAGATGGATCATGGAAAGGAACCGATACTTTTTCAGGAACAAGATGGTATTGTACATCATCAAATGGAGAGATGCCAACCATGGGAGCTGCCAACATCCGTAGAAGTCTATCTCCTCTACATACAGAAGTTGAAGCTCTTCTTTGGGCGATGAAGTGTATGATTGGTGCTGACAACCAAGATGTAGCTTTCTTTACAGACTGTTCAGATTTGGTGAAGATGGTGTCTTCTCCAACCGAATGACCGACATTTACAGTGTATCTGGAGGACTTTCAGAGTGACATGGAAGAATTTTCAAGCTTTTCTTTATCTTTAATTCCTCGTAGCGCAAATGTAAAAGCGGATAAATTGGCTCGACAAGTTCGTACCGAACCGCTTCATATCACATATGTAAACAACATTCCCCAAAAATGGCTATTTTGAGCTTTAATTTAAGCGGTTGACAAAAAAAAAAAAAGGATGAAATCCACCGCGGTGTGTGTTCCATAAAGTACGATTCCATTGGCGAAAAAAAAAAGAAAAAAAAAGTACGATTACATTAGGTCTGCTTCCTTCTTCTGCAGGCCCATCTTGTAATTTACCCAAAATGGAACTTTGTTTATATAGAATGACGACATGTTGTAAACTTGTAACATTACTAATACACGAAAGATACGAAATGAAATGATCTCACATCTTAAAATGTTTTCATTTTTCTATTTTTTTGTCAACCCCATTTAAAAATATGTTATATTAGAAATATGATAGTCTTGTGTCGTGGTTTTGATTTTGATTTTTGATGTCAAAGAAAAAAAAAGCTTATTCTACCTGTAATCTCGAAGTGCAGTTTATGGGCCGAAATAAATGGGTCATGTTTCATCTCATTTCTCTTTTGGAAGAAACGGCGCCGTATAATGTCTTTTAGTTAAAGCTTTACTACTTTTACTTTGGCCAATTTGATTTTTAACCGCATCCTATCTACTTTCAGAACCGTTTCTGTCCGAGTCCCGCAAGACGAAAGAGGTGAGCAAGGGAGTGCGGCACTGCATTAGCCAGCTAGGTTTACTCCCAAAAACCCGACTTCTTCGGGACCAATACTCTGATTGGTTTGGTTTGCTCTGACCTGCTCGTACAATTAGGACACAGTTTAGATTTGGCCAAAGTTGGATAAATGCAAACTGACCAGACCCTCTATCAAGCTAGAACACATAGCGACTCTGTATCTACCACATAGCTTTGTCTGCAACCACCAACACAAGGACCATCGCCCCAACCAGAACACCGAAGATTTTTGTTATGCAAACATCAAAACAGATCATCCAAAAGAGAGTTTACCTTAGACTACGGTATATAATGCAGCCCAACTCCACAGAAGATTCTCAAACAACGGATCAGCCATCAGAGCAATTTAAAGATAGAGAGGGACACTTCTTTAGGTTGTACCGACTGAGTAGTCCCAAAACCCACCACATGAGTCTGATCCTGTCAATTCACACAAGATTAGTAGCTCTTTAGCTCCAAAATATTGAGAAAAGTGCATCAACTAATAGTGAAAAAGGTGAAAATACATGCCAAAATTTCTCTGTCCCATTAAATTTCTATCCCAGTCAGACCAGTTACACCCTTCCTCTGCGTATTCTCTGATATATGCTTTGAAACAAGAAAATATTTAAGAAGAAATAAAAGTCAAGTTGGTTGACTAGGTCAATATCAGTAGTTTTGTTCTTAAACTTCCCTTCCATTTAGATCCAGCAATTTCTATGGTCATTAATTATCCAATTAAGTTGCTCTCCAGAAATTAATAAGACTGAGAAATCAGAAGCCTAGAAACCATTTAAGCAGTTCAAAACACACCACCAGCATACCTAATTGTTAGGGTAAGTGAGGGAGGAAAAACAAAAGGCCTGCATCATAATGAAGAAAAGTGGAGATCTAGCATTTAGACTGGTCCATTACCCACAGTTTTTCCAGTAAACTAACACATCTCCCATGGCGATGCCATTAAGAAACACCACCCATGCCTGAATACATATGCATATAAAACCCAAATACAACTACCATGATAGACCCTCCCCTTCCCGTCTAATCTTCATGTAAGACTCACTTCAACAGTAACATCACAGGGCCTATCTAGTTAACCAAAAAGCAAAACATCAAAAGGTATAATAGATTTTCTTTTACCTACATTGGTACGACCACAGCTTTCCCTGTCTCCTCTAATGATAAGCCTCACCTAAAACACAAGCAACCTGAGTAAGACAAGCAAAAGCACCAAAGTGGTGCAATACAAATTACCCTCATCATCAGAAACCGATAAAGAGAATGGAACAGGAGCTTTCCATGTCTTATCTAATGAGAAGATCACCTAAAACACAGACAATCAAAGTAAAGACAAGCAGAAGCAATAAAGTGATGCTGTGCAAAATATCCTCATCATCATAAATCCGATTCATCCCAATTGTTATAAAGTTTCTGCAACATAAATCCCTGATGACAGATAGACAAATTGATGTCAAAATATTGCTATGGGAACTAAATCACGTCCATCAGAACCCCAACAAAACGTAATTTTCCATCTAAAAATTAAACATTCTGCAGTTTCTTCCACCCAAAAGAGCTTCTTCCCCAGCTATTTCATGCAGTTTCTAACAGTCTGGAACTTCTTCATCTGTCTCTCTCCCACAGACAAACCTACAACAAGAAAATTCTTGTCAAATAAACACATGACACTTTCAGGTTTCATATTTTTCAATTCATGAAACAGAATAAGCTGTTGTACATAGAAATCAACCTGTATTCTGGTCCAGATAAAACATTTGACCCGAGTACGATTTTCGCTTCTTTAAGCCTACTTCGAAGAGACTCGTTAATTGTGTAGTGGATTCCTTGTTCTTCCAACTCAGCCACAAAAATTTTACATTGCGCCACGTTCTTCTTGAGCTTCTTTTCTATCTTCACTGGATCCTTCTCTTTTGGAACTGTGTGATCTTTAGTAGCTGTGTAGGCGTGCAGGAAAGAGGTAATTATTTTTTCATCTAAATGTAGCTTTTCTTCCTTCATCTTCTTGTGTGCTTCATCTATCAACCCACCTCCTAATATCATGTCGACCAATGCTACCTTGTGTCTCCTCTCAACAAGAACTTTATGAGTTTTCATATACTCAATAATGTTCTCATTCGCTAATTCCAATCTCCTCTTAGCTGTCAAATCAACTAGCCGATATGCTCTAATCAAACCCCTGAATGAGACACTGGTAGGTGAACCTACATGAAGAAGCTTCCGGAAACACATAAGCGAATACACTGGGTATGTCCTAGCAAAGGCATGTATCAAGGTGTTGAGAAGTTTCCTGTTGAAATCATCGGTAAATTTCAAGACTTCTATCATGCCCTCAAGCTTCCGATTTTGGCAATAAGCAGAGATCAGATTGTGCCTCATTGCCATCTCCAGTCCTGTCTTTATGCTGACACAATGTAGAGACTCCGCCGTCCTAATGCAGCAGCTGCTCCCTCCGAGAACGAGACTGAACATTTTGTGGAAAGCTCCCACTTCGATCGGACGGAGGGACAGACCTCTTGCGCATGGAATGGAGTAGTCGACGGTCCCAACTGTAATTGTGTCACCTAGGAATAGAAAAAAACGGTTCAATTAGAAACTCAAGCAACAAACTTAAACAGATCTTCAAAATCTTCTAAGAAATTTTTGTTGTACCTGGCGCAAAATATACACCAGAGGTAGCCACAATATCTCCTGCAAGTGCACATTCAACTTCCTGATATTGAAGTACAAAAAGTGTATTTTATTCCACTCAAAGTAACACCCAAGTTACAAATGATCACTGTAATAATTTTCAAAAGTTGCTAACCTTTAGCCCATCCCAAGACACACGGAACAAGAGATTTATCTGCATAAGTACACAAAAATTATCCTGAGACAAAATACCTTATAAAGTGCAATGTGTTCATACGAGATTATCATATGTCAGTTTAACAAATAGGCCTCTGAATTAATCTAAATGGAAGATAGCTTACCTCAAACATTTCGTCTGTGGTGACATTTAGAATACGAGACCCTTTTTTTTCCAAACCCTCGAATAGCCTTCCATTCATCACAGATACAACAGAACTTGTCAACACTTGAAAATCCAAACTACAACAACTACTAAAGAAACTAGCTGCCACTTGTAAAACAATCGGAGAAATTCTACCTTATGTATGAAAACATTGGAGAATGTTGTTTTTCTAAACAGTCCTCGGATGAAAAAACTAATCCCACTAGCGATTCCTCTGGATTTCCACTCAGCATTACCTAAATCAAACTAATATTTAGAAACCAAAATTCTGCCACTCAAAATTACTTAAAACACACTAATGCTCAGAACCAAAATTCTTTACCTTCTTTTCATATTTGTCGTGATCAACCGCAGTAACGTTGACTTCAAGTGGGCAAGGGAGGTATTCTAAAATGCCATCCAAGAGAGACTGTACATCAAGAGTAAAAAAAAAAGAAAAGAAAAGAAAAAGGACTAAGCAAACAAATATGAAAATGAAAAGTTAGAGGAAAACTATTGTGAGCTAAGTGTTACCTTGCATTCCAATGCAACTCCTACAAAGGCAGGTACAAATTGTCTAGCTACTGTGGCCCTACGTATAGTTTCCTGCAAGCAAGTTAACAAAGTATAAATAAGTTATATTATTAAGAGCTGT
>NW_003302551.1:19901061-19964174 GCF_000004255.2 Arabidopsis lyrata subsp. lyrata
TTTGGAAAATTCTGGAGAAATAATTAGATGAATATTATATATTATAATATAGAATATATTTTTCCTAAATCCTAAATTATGAATAAAAGATTACAAAACCAAACTTTGTTTTATTTGTTAATAATGATTCTGAACAATCATAGCAATGAGAAGCCTGTTAAAGAAATCCAACAGGGAAATGAAAAATCAAGAACACGACTAAACCCTAGAAGAAGAACAAGCTGCTTCATGAGAAGAAAAAGATGAAGACTAGAGAAGAAGTTGGGTTTGAGCTGTCAATGGGCTGCAGATGATGAATTAAGGCCCAAATGAAGATGTTTTTTTGTGTAGTTAGATTAACCAAGTGTTAGAGAGTCTAAGTTATTGTGTAAGAGTTCTTAGAGTACTATAATATACGGATCAAAGAAGCAAAACAATGAATGGCAATGTAAAAGGAAAACTAAACTCTCAAACTCAAAGCAACAAAGTTTAGAACTCTTAAACATTAAAGTAACCATGAAGCATCCAAAAATTCTAAACCAAAATAGAAACTGTTTGCAAGGGATATAGCAAATCAAGCAACATTGAAGCAAAACGAGTTGGAGAAATGGTCAACCATAGCCAACAAATAAGCTTATAAGTTTTGAGAATCAGAAATTCAATAACCAATATCAATGAATCAGACAAACACATACTCCTAAAACCCAATCTCTATTTTGCAAGAGATAGACTACACTATTTTTTTCTCTATTTTGAAAAAATCCAGTCTTATCCTACACAAATCCCTAATCGCTGATAGACTACAAATGAAAAAATCCAGCCACAATCCCTAATCCCTACTAAGAATGACAAATTAGATTATCGTTACCATGAGCGATTGAGTGAGCGATCGAAGCGCGAGAGGTGGCTTGTTGACCTAATCGAAATCATCAAGCCAATGTTCGTTGAATTTCAGAACAAAAAAAACCTAAGAGCAATATTGAGGGTGATGAAGATTGAAGACCTTGTGTAAAGTCGAGCAGATACTCCGATTGCCGAATCGCCATAGCTGGTCTCGAGCTTTTCTAATTAACTGTTGGTTCATTTTTCTTCTTCCTTGTTTCGATTCCACTGGGCGAGAACGAAAATGGTTTTTGGGTTTTGGGGATTTAAAGTACAATGAACGTAGCATGATAGAGTTTCGTCATCGTTTAGGATTGTTAATCAGAGTTTTTCCTCTGTAACTACTGTTAGTTGATTTAAACTTTTACTTAATTGAGCTTTACCATAAAATAAACTGTTTACTAATTTATGTAGTTATACTAAGTAAGTAGAAAGAGGCCTCGTTTTCAGATTTGGGCCTGTTTGAAAGAAGTAGTTTGAGCCCATTCAAATTGGTTCGTGTAGCTTTGCCAATTTTATTTTTTAGTGAGTGTACCTGTAAGGGAGAATGATATAATAAAATAAACAAAAGACAAAATAACAAATTTGTTTTTTGAATTTTTTTTCGCAAAAATACAAACTTTTTTTTTTTACAATTAATTAAATTCCAAGCAGCGATTATAGTTTGTAACAAAATCTTATCTCAAATCTCCTTTGCTTCCGATTACGTGTTCCTCATCTTGAGCTGATCCGAAGATGGAGTTACGACACTAATGCATAATGCCTTCAAAGATCCATGCAAATATACACAAAGCGCAATCATGTATGGAGAAGGATCAAAAGTTTTAAGTAGTAAACTAGGATCGGACCCGCGGTCCACCGCGGGAGAATATTGGTTTACATACGTTGCGTTTAATATTGTGTGTTTTTTAGTAGAACGAATCGTGTAGTATACTTATAAATATTCATAATAACGAATTGTAGAGAAAATGTAAAATTGTTTATAAATATACCCATCGTATTAATTATGATTTACAAAATAGAATTTTGTGTTTTAAAATTCTAAAATTAGAAGATTCATGGAAATTAAAGCAATCAAAATAGGTCAAAAACCGCGGGTCGAGCCCACATCATCTCACTATGGGGCAGATTTGGGAAAATATATTAAACCCGCAAATAAGCGGGCCACATGGATTAATTCGCAGTGGGTCATAGGTTTAATCGGTTTTCATCCGCGGGTTGGCGGATCAGCCCGCATATTAGTATTTATTGATAAAATTATAATTTATTCAACATGTGGTAATTTAAACAAACTTTTAATAGTATTTTTATTTATTTATTTATTTTAGTAGTATTTTAAATTTTGGTTACTTTAAAATTATTTAAACAAAATCCATGGACAATCCCGCAAATCTGCATACATTCGCGGGACGGGTTTGTATTTCATATATGCTACCCGCGGGTCGTGCGGACCGACTAACTACAAGTCAAAATATTTTTTGTCTATCGCAAAACGGACTTAACGGGATGAATCAACTCGCTTTGACAGTTCTAATGGGAATATTATTTAGTCATACAACAAAATGAAGTTTGGACATAGTAATAATAGAATATGTATCTTATTTGTTAGATGAGAGATTGAAAGATGAAGTATAATGATTAAAAATTAATTATTATTTTTCATGATTCACAAAATTTAATAAATACTTATCATCTTGTTGAATAATTCTAAAATCATATTCAATAAATCTTTATAAATTGAAAATTAAACTTCTTTGGTAAGCTATAAGTATGAAAATATCATAATTTCGATTTAATCTAATTAAATTAAAATTAGTTACATGGATTTCATATCTATTTAATTTACACGACCAAAATAAAAATATCAATTTAATTTATAAAACAGATGAGTTATTTGTGATAAATTTTCTAGAAATCTTTAGAAGCAAATAAAATATCTTTCAATTAATGATAATTGGCTAAAATGAGCGAAATTAATGACAAAAACGTTGATTGTTATGGAATTAGTACCAAAAATATATGAACAAATTTATTATACGTAATTAATGTATGATATTGTTCGGAATATGCTTTTATTATTAATTACCATAAGTACAATAAGATTTTATTTGATTTCCATAAATATTTGATTTTATTTCGATTTTTCATTATTAATTCGAATTTATATTTCAAAAGAAATTCAAAGATCCGATTTCAGAATTTCGGGTCAATTTTCTGATTTTAACCCGACCCATTTTCATTTGTACTTCTCTTTTAATAGTATAGAGATTCCAATTATTAATTTTTACCTTTTTCAAGTACTAATTTTTCTCAATACAAAATTAGGAAAAATATATAAAAAAGAGAGCTGCAGCACATTCTGCTTCCGGAAGAATAAATTCAAAGATCTTTTCGTTTAGCAATGAGTGACGTTACGAAATTAAAAGCCAATTTCAAGCAAGTAACTAAATGCTTTCCCTGAGTTTGATAGGAAGGTCAAGATCAGGTTCCGTGGGAGTCAAGGCAGAGAAGTAAATCATCAACCATGTCTTGTGATACTTTCTCCAAGCTCGGTGGATCCCACTGCACACTCACAAATTTTTATCATGAATGGCTTACTTATATACACAGTGTTGGGGTTAATCTTAATATGATTTAACATAATACCTTTGGTGTTTCGTCGTCCTTGTCTATCAATCGAGCTCGTACTCCCTTTTTACCACTGAAGCATTACTCATCAATATTGACACATTATACTCTGTTTGCAATGTCAAGTTTTTTTTCATACCGGAAAACTCACACACCTCACAAAAATTGCTAGACATTTGCCTGATTGTTCCTTGTAGCGACATTCTATACTCTCGGAGGAGAGACATGACACCTGAGTTGCTTAGGGTTTGTCCGTTTGTTAATTGTTTTAAAATTTAACTCTAAAACTTCATTTTTGATGAGACTTTTGACCGCACCAAATTGAATTAGGTCTACATGCAAACGTGTTCACATGTATAACTAGGCCTGGGAATTCGAACCGTTCGGTTTATTCGGTTTCGGTTACTCGGTTTTTCGGTTATTTCGGAAATTGAAAGCTATTCCGAAACTAACCGATTAAGAATTCGGTTCGGTTCGGTTCGAACACGGTTATCTCGGTTTTTTTAATTCGGTTTTTTCGGTAAAAAGAATTTGGGCCAAATAGTTTTTAATGGGCCAAATAGTTTTTTAATGGGCCAATCCAAAACAAAAAAAAAGGTAAAAAAAAAAATATATATATTGAAAAAAAAAACAAACGAAGAAGATGAATCGAGGAAGAGACGCCAGCGGCTGAGATCTCAAGGGTGAAGCTCGCGGTGTAATCGGCGAAGCAGATGGTTGAAGAAGAACCAAAGAAAAAGAAGTGTAAATCAAAGAAGAACATGATGATGACGAAACAGAGAAGAAGATAATGATGATGAATGGTGAATTGAAGAAGCAGCAAACAAATCGGAGAAGAAGAAGATGATGGTGAAGATGAATCGAGGAAGAAGATGATGGTGATGATGAATCGAAGAAGAAGATGATAGTGAATTGGTGATGATGAATCGAAGAAGAAGAGAGAGGGTAATGGAAGAGAAGGTCAAGAACAAAATAATTGAAGAACTCAAGAAGCGTAGGCGGCTGGGAATATTAGGTTAGGGTTTTTGGTTTCTTCGGTTAACCGTTCGGTTCGGCCGAACCGAACCGAAAATTTCGATTAACCGAATCAAAATTGTAATCATTCCGATCGGTTTTACTTAATCAACAAGAACCGAACCGATTTGTCCAAATCTCGGTTCGGTTCGGTTCAGACAAATCGGTTCGGTTCGAATTCCCAGGCCTATGTATAACCAAAGCGCTTCCATGTATGGATAAGGCATCAAAAGCGTAACTAGTAAATTCCTTTTATTAATAGTTAATTTATTAAAAATTTAAGTACTATTTTGGTCAATACAAAATTACGAAAGTTTGTGGCAAAAAATAAAAAAATCCTGCAACACATTCTGCTTCTAGAAGAATGAAATCAGTCTCCCAACGAACAAGGTCTTTTCGTTTACTAAGGGAGTGATGTTAGCCAATTTGAAGTTTGTTTCACCAAGAAACTAAATGCTTTCTCTGAGTTTGACAGGAAGCTCAAGATCTGGTTCCGTGGGAGTCAAGGCTGAGAAGTAATTATCAACCATGTCCTCTGATACTTTCTCCAAGCTCGGTGGATCCCACTGCACACCCACCAATTATTATCATTAATGGCTTGCTTATAGCACAGTAATGGGTTATGGGAATATAATTTAACATAATACCTTTGGTGCTTCGTCCTTGTCTATCAGTCGAGCTCGTACTCCCTTTTCACCATTAAAACATAACTCATTAGTGACCTTACTCTGTTTGCAATGGCAAGCTTTTCTATAAATTCACATACCTCGCAAAAATTGCCGGACATTGGCCCGATTAATCCTTGTAGCGACATTCTATACTCTCGGATTAAGCATTGGTCAAGTGTTTGTAATCTTCCTTCCCGAATCTGTTGGGAGTCGTTTACAGAAGCTATATGAGTCTGAGAAAAGGGAATTTGAATTTTTTGAAGATGTTTACAAGCAAAGTTAATTGTGAACTCACAGATCTCAATGCCACCTTCAAAGATAACGGTGAGCTTTCTTTAAGTCTACGTAGAGTCGTAATGCACCATGTATCTTTTCTTCTACCAGCCTCGATTTCCTGGCGACCCATAACACTGTTACTTCTAGAGATTTGAGATAGTCATACTAGCAGAACCATTTTGTAAGAAGGCTTACCAAAGAATCAATAATTTCTTCTACTGTGTCATGGCTGAAGCATTTTTCAAGTAAATCGATCCTACGAAAAATCAGGAACAAAACAAGATAGGGAGCTGGTATGAGAATACAAGGCAGGAGTTTTGTATCTCCAGGTATCAGAAAAAACAAACCTACGAATAACACCAGTCTTTTCCGGATGGGCAACTTCTGCACATTTTTCTAAGGATGACTCAACAACAGAAGGATCATCAGTGAGCAGCTTCTTGAGCTGTTCTTCCATTACAGGAATCTCCTGTTGTAGGAGAAGAAAGCATTACAATTTAGCATGTAAGATAAGTTAATGGAAACAAAAAGATCTCAAATTATGTAATCTAAATTACCTCACTTCTAATATAATGCGTCGCAAGGCCACATGCCAACATTTCTGCCCCACTGAGCTTTAACCCAGTCAGACCCAGATACTCCCCTGCATATAGTCTATTAAATCATCCATCTTAGGGAGCTAATGTATACTATGAAACAAGAAAACAGGGAATTTTTAAAGCAAGTTAGGCTGAGTTGGTAGTTAACAGCAGATTTGATATCTAACTTTCCTGGCGATTTCTATAGTAATTGTCCAAATAAAAATTGCTTTCCAGCAGTTAATAACACTGTCAAATGACAAACCTAGAGAGAATTTAAGCAGTTCAAAACATATCACAAGCATACCTAAGCGACCAGGTAAGTGGGAGAGGTTAAAAGAAGCGCCAGCATCAGGATGAAAACCGATGATTGTTTCAGGGGTAGCAAAAATCTGCAATATACATGAGCTAGTGACTGCACTCTACAAGAAGTTGGACAACCGAACTAAACTAGAATCCAGCAGACCGACTAATTGAAAGGAGGAAATAGATGGAAAATTACATACAGTTCTATCAGTAGCTACACGAAATGTCCCAGGTATCGAAACCCCAGTTCCGCCTCCCATAGTAACACCGTTAAGAATTGCCACCTGCATGCAGGGCAACTCATGGTGTCATTCTACTTATCAGTGACATCGTTATATCCTATTGGTTTCAGAATTCAGAATGATCAAAAAGTAAAGAAAACTTACATGTGGCTTTAGATATGTGCCTAGCAAGTATATAAAACTATACAAACTCGAGAAAAACTCCCTAATAGCATCCGGGCTACCTACATATATTTAAGGAGAAATAAGTGAAGAAATGAGCAGTGAATACAGAGAGTAAAATCCTCGCTAATCAATAAAAAGGCCGGTTCTAGCATAATAATTTTCCATCCCAATTACAGATACCTAAAGTACCACAAAAACTGGCAAGTTTTAGATTAACATAGACCCTCCCACGCCATCTAATGTTCATAAAAAACTCAATTTTTTCGTTTTCGAACCTAACTAGCTTCCCAGAAATTAAATCATCACAGTGTATACTGGATATTCCTGCACCTCTCTTTCTTAAATGGTAGAGAGACACAATATCACCACCAGCACAAAATGCCCTTCCACTCCCCTACAACAGTTGAAGAGAAATACAAGTTAGGAACTTTTTCACCTCTCAAACACAAGAATTAAATCAACAAGAAAGAAGAAGCAACAATGTGTTGCACAAATTACCTTCATCATCACAAACCCGATATTTGGATCTTCTTCCCAATTCTTATAAAGCTTCTGCAACCTATATCCCTATACACAACACACAAATCAATCTCACACAATTACTCAGGCCACGAAATCATATATACAAACAGAGAAAATTAGAGAGTACCATGTGAGTGGTGAGCGCATTGAGAGCAGGTGGTCTATTGAGAATCGCAGTACGGGAACAACCACTTCCTTCAACGAGTACCTAATCCAAAATTGAGCTATAGATCATTCAAAATTCCAGAAAATTGAAACAGAGAGTGAGAATGATGACGATACACTTCCGAACCTGGTAATCAAGATCCTCGGGAGTGACTTTAAGCGAGCAAAAGCTCCTCCGATACCCAAATCTCCATAGCTTATCTCGAACGATTCGTCCCAACAACCCATTCGCGTTATGCATTCTTCTTCTTCTTCGTTCAAAATTAGAGAACTCTACTCTTATTTGGCAAAATCAAAAATGGCGGATCGATTTTCGTGTCGTGGCGAGTTTATCGGCTTCCGATTCCACGGAAGAACCTCTAGACCAGACAGAGGTTTCTGACTCGTCTCTGACTGTGATGACGTGTTCCTCTTTTTGAGGATAATGGGCCGATCCCGAACCTAAATTTAGTTCACTGGGCTTCCTATATTAACATGTCGTCTTACTTATATCGTATTTACCATAATACCCTTACCGTTTTTGGTTGTTACTTGTTTCCTCTTCCAATAAAACCCTAATTTTTGATATTTCACATTGAACATAACAACGTCGTCGTTTTGGTGTGGTGACCGTAGTGACGAAATCTTCTTTTTTTGGTAAAGCAAGGGCGACCTCTTTGAGCAATAAAACCAAATGTTTTCATGTGATTTTATGGTGATGTATGCATTATTTAAAAAAAAAAGATTAGAAATGATGCGGTTTGGTCACATGTTTTATCACTTTGTTTAAGCGAAAATAGTTTAGTGACAAAAGGAAATTAAAAAGAAAAAGGACGTCGAACGAATTTGAGTGGCAGAGAAAGAAGGTGGCAGCTTTTTAGTTTTTTGTTTTATTATTTATTTTATTTTGGTCCAAAAGAGGAAACAAGACAAAGGGCTAAAAATGCATTAATTTCTCCTGGAGAATCTCAGCAATATATGTGGATCGATGTTCGTGACACTGCTTTGCCTGTGACTCAATTCATATAATTTGTGATTTCATATTTGGACTGCACAGTGCACACGGTGAGACCATGAAAACATATTCAGTAAAATTTTATGTATACTACCCTATTTATCACACCGAAGTTTTTACCGTTTATGTGTAAGCCTTTTAGTGGTGAAATAGTCAACAAAACTCTTGATGACTACTCGACTAATCGTATACAACAACTATTTTTGTAAGTGTCTCAATACTTGTGACAATGAGGACGAACATGCTTTGATGATTTGAAACTACGTTTGCAGCTAACAAAACCCTTATTTACTAGAGCCACATGGAATATCTAAAGCATTCAAATCATGTACTAATGTATGAGTCATGACACACATCTTACATGTCTTTTCACGAACTTAATCTAATTAACACACATCTTAAAACTAGGAATGACTTAATCGATGGATTTGGACTCTAGATATTTGAGGAATACCTTTGAGTTTATTTTTTTATAGTATAAAACTTTTGAGTTAATATTGTTTTGTTTTACAATAACACAAATTATCAAGCTTCGAAACATGTTTACCATGTTAAAAACTCAATCTAATAATAGTGGCTCCACTGATTAACCTTAAAAAAACAATTAAAAATACTAACAAACTATTATCAATATATATAAGAAAGAAAAAAATAGTGTTTAAATGATTGTTAACTATATATGTGGCTTTTGAATAGCAAGAGAATAGTACTGTCATCATATGCTGAGGGATAGCAACAACAAAACTCACACACACAAAATTCATCGCTAATCTAGCAAAACCAATATATTCAACCAAAAAAATAAAGAGATTTCATTTGTTATAAATATACTTAATTTATTTCAAACACTAGCACTACAAAAAAAAGATCACTAACAGCATATCCATGAAATAACTCCGCAGGTAAATTACATTGCTTTCTCGAACCATAACAACATCTACCATAGCCCTAGCTAGTTATATATATCTTACATACATGTGTCTTATTATCATCCCAGATCCTAATAAACTCTTAACTCTCTATGTCTCTCTTAACTTTTGGTTATTTCGAAAACATTACTAACACATAACATCCTTGAGAAGCTTGTACCTGCGAGTGGCCGGTCTAGGAGAAGGCACGCCGGATTTACCCTTTTCGGCTGCTGGAGGAATACTACTACTAGTGGTTTGGTGAATCTCTTGCTGTTTGATTTGGTGATGAGCTGAAGAATATTCCGACCGGTACGATCTCTTAGACGATCCACCATTAGCACCGTGTTTTGCTCCGGTTCGACTCTTTGCTTCACACTGACACCAATCGCAGATCTTGATTGGATCAGCTTGCTCTTTGTAATAGCTACTACAGTACCTGTATCAAGATTATGATTATGATCATGAATTGATGATGATAATCCATGTATATGTATCATGTATGTTGGTAGTTGTTGAGACATTTCTTGTTTGGTTTAACTATATACACACATATATATATATATATGTATATTTGTATATGATATATGCATACTTTTGACGATTTGATGTATGATGATCATCATCAGCTACATAGATATAGAGCACGTGGCACGCGATCTCACCGTACACTGCGATCTAAATCTATAGTCTAGATAGTTAATATGCATGATGATGAGTAAATTACACACATAAGTACATATGGTATAGATATACAGAAATATGTAAGAACATACGAGTGTTGAAAGCGATTAAGGCACTTGCTGCAATGAAAGAGCTTGTCGAAGAAACCCACATCACCACACATGCAGCACACTCTTCTTTCAAGATCTACCATTTTTGTTTCCTTAAATTAGCAGAAGGCGGGGAGAATATGAAGGAGAGGAAGAGATGGAAGAGAATGAGAGAGGGAGAGAGAAACAAAAAAAAGGGAAGAATTGATTCTATAAGGAAGGAGAGAAAAAAGATATAAATGGTTATTAAATACTTATTATATTCGCAAGTCGGTCCATAAGTAATAATAATTTTTATAAAACCAAGAAATATATATTTGATAAAATATATAATAGCGTAATAAGGCAGGTAGAGACCGCAGGTTGCTTTGCAGTCGTTTTCAGTTGGAGTTTGGGAGGTGGAGAAACAAAGAACCTTAAATTATAAAAATCGACTATTTGTAAATGACGATTTTGCCCTTGTACTTTTTATTCGAGATGTCAATTCTCAGAGCCTTTTTCTGTCCTTTGTGGGAATTTCGTAAAGAGAGAAACTTGTGGGATGTCATATCTTTGACTTTATCTCCGTAGAGAGAGCGTGATAGACACTCCCGTTTGGTTAGAAGGCTCACAAATTTACAAATAACATTTTTTTCTAACTAATTATATTATTTTCTAATGAAAAGAATTGTTGTAGTTGGTGAAAGAAAATCTGATCTCATCGTGAAAATAAACTACTTAAAATGAATTGTATAATTATGGTTAAAGCAAAAAGAATTGTATAGTTAAAACTTAAAACTTAAAACTTAAAAACAGGAGCATACAGATATCTAATGGTTTCCGACTTTCTCCGGATGATAAACAAATTGTCTCAGTCGTCTAGACTAAGAATTTATTATGATCACTGTTTATTTACACGATGATCTTAAATCTGTTTATTTATTTACTTGTACATCCCGAAAATTCTGTTTATCCACTATGAAAAAAAGTTTCAAAAAGTTTTAATTTCATGTTTATAAAGAGATGCACTTTTATGAATCCATCCATATCTAATCTATACCTATACGCTTACACGATAATGAATTTAAAGTGAGACTAGTCAACTCATTCAACTTCTCGTGCGCTACATTAATTTCTTAAATAGACTTTTATCGAATCCTAAGTCTTTAGTTCGTTCGTTCGTATACTTTTTATATCATAGCCTATAGGTCTAAAAAATAAATGTTACTGATGAAACTTCTTTGCAAATATAGCATGGAAATTAATATGTTCACATGACCAATATCATAAACTTTTTTTTTTTTGTTGTCCATGACCAAATAAAACTAATCTTGTACGAGTTGCATCACACCATTTCCAGAACACTCTAATTATTAAATAAAATCTGTAGTTTATATATGTGATATAATTATTGTACCACTAAAACCGTGTGCCATGAATTATATATTGCATGAAAACATACTTATTTAGGCGTTTATAAGTGTGATTGGTTCTGAGTTTTTGGAGAACTACATAAGATTAATCACACTGGCATATACACACACGATGGTTTAGTGTAAATCGACACAGTGGAGCCCACTATTTTTATTTTTTCCTGGGTGTATATTTATTTACATTTGGAAAAAATGTAAATTTTATGGTAACACATATTTATAGAAAAGAATAGCCAATTCGAGACTCATGCTATAATAATGCCAGTCAACTCTGACAACATTTCTTCCCAATATGTTTGCCAATTCACGCGACAAAACAAGAACACATCTAACGTGTTTGTACAAGAAGAAAATATCATAAACCTTTCAGACGTAGATTTTTTTTTCTTTGGTTTATCCAGACGTAGAGGTTAGTTTACTTAGTTCATATCCAAAGATATTAAATGTAAACTTACTAACAAGATCTTAACTAGCTGGAACCATCATTAAAAAAATTATGATTGCATAGTTAAAATAATAGTAACTCTCAATTATAGTGGTTCCATTTTTAATTCGTAACTTTGAAACAATTAGTAGACATTTTTTCTACGTTCTTCCAATTTTTTTTTCTTTTATACGTTTCATGACAATTTTTAAAATATACACGACCCAAACCTATACTATCTATCTTTATTTAATAGAGCCAACGAAAAGAGTCACTTTCAATTGTTCAATTATCCTACAACAGTAATTTTGGTGTATATTTGAATTGTAAAGTGTATATTGTACATAGGCCTGGGCATAAAATCCGAAATCCGAAAACCGATCCGAAACCGATCCGAAAAATTCGGCTCCGAATCCGAACCGAATAGTCACAAAAACCGAACAGATAATGAATTCTCCTATCCGAATTATCCGAACCGAACCCGATCCGAACCGAAAACCGAAAGGATATCCGAAAACTGAAAATAAAATTATATATCCAAAAATTTTAGTTATATTTATCTATAATTTTATAACAAATAACAAAAATATCCTAAATAACCTAGATATCGGAAAGTTTTTAGTTATATTTGTTAAAATTATACATATTTTTGGAAAAGTTAGCCAAATTTTAGTAAGATTAAAACAATTTTTTTATTTAAATTGAACATTTTTTTGGTTATTTTTCCTCGCAAACCGATCCAAAATTAATCCGAATCCAACATTATCCGAACCGAATCCGATCCGAATAGTCATAAAATCCGAACGGATAATAAAATCTCCTACCCGAATTATCCGAATCCGAATAAATCCGAACCGAATCCGATCCGAAATCTTATTTGTACACAACACATGTATCGTAGTATTGTAGATACAGATGGAGATACATAAACATTGAATAATAAAGAGAAAAGTAGGGAATATTCATAAACCTTCTTGAGAGGCTATGTATGTGAATGTGAGAGGCCCATATGGATAATTTAGATAATGGACACAGGAAGACTCTGTTCCATGCATCGTAATATCTTCCATGCGTTCCTCTTATTACCTTTAAGGGGACCATTTCTCTGAACACCTTTTTGTCCATTTATCTACACCTTACACGTGTCTGAATCGAAATATCTCAGCTTTAGCGTTGTGTTAACGGCAAGTTCAGTAGAAGTCATAGCGCGTGTGCCTCACTTTCTCCGGGACTCGAATCGCCGATGAATGGGTCCGGCCAAATAGTAGCGACCGTTCACCCGATTCTTTGTGGGACTCACATCCACTTGTCAGCATCTCCGTCTAAGCAATTAACACCATCAATTCTGTCTTAGATATTCCAGAAAAAATATCAGAAAAATCTAGATTTGATTTGATTAACCTTAACCTATACAAAAATGATTCGATTAATTAACCCAGCTTATAATCAACCTGCAGAACATCAGAATATTAGTGGGGTTTGCACGACGTAATAAAGTTGATTCAGCAAAAAGTTGCTCAAAGCAAAAAAAAAAAAAAAATACATAACTCTTTTTTCTAGTTTCAGTTCAAAAATATTTTCGTAAATGATGGATATTTAATATATTCAATATATTATCAAGTTACTTTATTTGATGTACGAATTTCAATACATTTCATTTTATAAAATTAAAATTCAAAAGAAAATATCAAAATAAAAAGCACACATTGCTACTACGATCGAATACACTGCGTCGTCATCTGCTACATCCAATCATCCATAATGGATAGAACTCTTATAAATGGGTTTTACATTTACATATCACGGCCCAATTGGCCAATTCAATTCTTTGACTCGAATAAATCCAAAAAAAGGGGTCAAAATTTTGGCATCTTTCCAATGCACCTCAACATTCCTGAAGAAGGCTACTAAAGTATACGACGCCGTTTGTGATTTCTGTACGTCTTATGTTCCGACACATGTTCTGTGCTTAACAATGTCCCCCAAGTGGTCGTTGTCGCATTCTATGGAGTTTGGGCCCCACGGCCCATAATTATATTCACAATACAAACAGAAGCCCATTCCACATCACCTTCTCGCTATCTTGTCTGTCAAAACTGTTGTAAAAAAAATCATTGACGTGTACTTTAGTACTTCACTGGGGCAAGTCTTCGGCTGCAGATTCCACGAATTCAATGCAATACTTTCGTTCTAATTGGACCAACCAGTTTGTTACCACTACTAAATAATATGCTTCAAAATCAGTCTAGTGTCGACCACAATGGTTAATATGTACGTCATTAGGAATAAATCTTTTATTTTGTCTTTAGTATAAAATAACTCTAACGGACCGGTCACTCTGTTCTATAAGATTTTTCTTAACTCCGATGAATTCAGAAGATTTATATGTAGCCAATTATGTTAGGACCGGAACGAAGTAGACTACTAAAATGATTCAAATCTATAACAATTACCACGGACTGATCCATTTAACCCATCAACATATCACAACTTAACTGTCATGCAACATATGTTTTAATAAGCACTGTTATTTTATAATTGTTAAACTTTTGCATTATTGATTAGCTCACATTGCTCGGATTCGGCTCATATCACTAGCTAATGCGTTTTTCGTTTTGTTTAAACCCACTAGGTATATATACTGTCATCGTTTAAATTTCTGCGCATAAAATGGCATGAAAACGAAATTTAACCACAAAACATAAAATTTGTCCAAATAAAAAAAAAAACACAAAACATGAAAATCTCTATAGTCAATACACAATTCAACAGTTTATAATTCGTATTATTAAAAAAGGGGGAGACAAGAACGACGGAGCTGGATGAGCATAAGGTCATCATTTTTGCATGTTATTCGTCAGAAGGGTAACATTATCTTGATTATATTATACTTAATTCAGAGGTGATTAAGTTGTGAATAAAGTACATACTCTAGCTAGTGAGTTAACAAACAAATTATTAAAAGATTAATTTGTCATAATGGGCACATGAGGTCGCACGTGTTTGCTTTGGGATCACCGCCGTCACGTGATTCAAGAAAGCCGAACTAGGAATTTGTTGAAGTGAAGCACGATGATAATATTCGTATGTATCATCAAAATGAATGAATTATCAGAGATTCTTCTTATCTCAGAGGACGAATAAAAGCAAATTGAAATATTTTAGAATTGAAATATTTCATGTGGAAACACTTATGGAGTTGTTCCTTGAAGCGATTGATGGTATTGAGATTATTTCCAGCAATGACGAAATCATCCACGTAGACTAGGACATGAATGACCGTACCGTCACGGTGGAGTGAGAATAATGAGTAATCTTCGTAACTTTGAGTAAAACCGAGCGTGCGAAGAGCAGTAGATAGCTTAGCAAACCAGCAACGAGGAGCTTGTTTGAGACCATACAAGGACTTGCGAAGGCGACAAACCTTTGAAGGATCAGAACATTTGACACCTTGCAGAATTTTCATGTAAACCTCCTCCTCGAGGTCTCCGTGTAGGAAGGCGTTGTGGACGTCCATCTGATGGACCTCCCAATTTCTAGCGGCAGCCACAGCTAAAAGAGAGCGAACGGTTGTCATTTTAGCCACTGGTGCAAAAGTTTCGTTGAAGTCAATGCCTTCCTTTTGGTGATTCCCCATGACCACAAGACGTGCTTTATGGCGTTCCAGCGTACCATCAGAGTTAAATTTTAGCTTGTAAACCCATTTGCTATTTATGGCTTTTTTTCCATGTGGTAGATCTGTGATATCCCACGTGTGATTTGCTTCGAGAGCTTCAATTTCTTTTTGCATCGCCTCGCACCACTCTTTTATTAGAACTGCATCTTTGAAATGTTTTGGTTCCTTGCTATCAAGAATTGCTGCCATGAATGCGATGTGATTTGCTGAAAAACCAGAAGTAGTCAGAAAATCCGAGAGAGGATACAAAACCTTACCCGAGACTGTTGACGAGGCATTTGAGTTGGAGAGACCAGGGGAAGAAGCGTGAGGAGAAGAGTGTACATTGTGAGTGACATAGTCGTTGAGGTAAACAGGAGGATTTTTAGAACGATGGCCTTTTCCTAACAATTCAGGAAGACCTGGAGAAGAATTGGAATCATGAGCATCATGAGTACGACTATGAGCCGGTCCTTTGTGTATTATAGTAGGTGAAGACGTAGAACTGATTGATTTTTCTTTAGGAGTAGTCGGAACAGGATGAGAGTCCGTTGTGGTGGGAGAAGAAGGATGATCGATTATCGTATTTGCAGGATCAACCGAGCTCGCCAATGTGGAAGACGAGCCAGGCGGAGCTGCAAGTGTGGGATCGATCGATCCTGGGAGGTGATCGATCGATCGGTGGGTTGCTGGAATCGTGTTCTCCAAAACTAGTGGCGATGGAGCGATCGATCCTCGGGTTGGATCGGTCGATCGATCACTATCAAGAGGACCAGCAGATACGGGATCGATCGATCCCGTAGGGTGATCGATCGATCGGACAGAAGGAACAGCGGAGCATTGAACGACGGGTGAAAACCAGTCATCATCGGCCACTGTAAACGGCGGAGTTAGCACAGGGTCACTTGGTTTTGTAGAGGAAGCAAAAGGAAAAATATCCTCTTGAAAGCGAACATCTCTACTAGCAAAGATTTTTCCCGTGTCAAGATCATATACACGCCAAGCTTTCTTTCCATGAGGATATCCGATGAATATGCATTTTCGGCTACGGGATGCGAATTTATCTTTGTCACGAGGGCGAATGTGAGCATAGCATAAACATCCAAAAGTGTGAAGCATTGCATAAGATGGTCGTGTGCCAAACAGTACCTCATATGGAGTCTTGCCATTGAGAACAGACGATGGCGTTCTATTGATGAGATGCGTAGCAGTAAGAATGCTTTCTCCCCAAAATTTAATGGGAAGGTTACCTTGAAAAAGACATGCACGAGCAACGTTCAAGATGTGACGGTGTTTTCGTTCAACACGTCCATTTTGTTGTGGAGTGTCAACGCATGAGGTTTGATGTAGGATACCATGTTCCTGAAAGTACGATGTAAGACACATGAATTCTGTGCCGTTGTCACTACGGATGGAGCGGACTTCTTTGCCGAACTGACGGTGGGCCATGGCACAAAAGTTCCATATTAATGAAGAAACTTCCGACTTAGCGGTCATAAGATATGTCCAAACGGAGCGTGAGTAGTCATCAACAAGAGTTAGAAAGTAAACAGCACCGGTTGTAGAAGGAGTTCGATAAGGACCCCATACGTCGCAATGAACTAAAGAAAAACATTCCGAAGTTTTATTAATGCTAACAGAAAAAATCTCTCGTGTTTGTTTAGCCCGAGGACAAACATCACAACTGTCATTCTTGTCAAAATCACGACATTCGGGTAAAGAAGACAAAACACTGTTAGATGGATGGCCTAATCTACGATGCCACAGGGCTCCAGGAGAGGCAGATTCCGACGAAGCTTTGTGAGCACGAGCAGCCAACACACCCGTAAAATAGTACACTCCCTCACGTGCTTCCCCCGCTCCAATCAAAGTCCTCGAAAAACGGTCCTGTAAGAAACACAAAGTGTCAGTGAAAAGTGCTATAGAACCCGTCTGTTTAAGTAACTTCGAAACGGAAATCAATGTGCAGTCAAAATCAGGCACAAATAGCACATCGCGAAGCTTATAATTTAGACCAAGAGGGAGTAGGCCACATTTAGTAGCCCGAGAAGCTTTCCCATCGGGTTTTGTCACAGCTGATGGAATGATATCATACACATCGACCAATATAGAACAATCTCCTGTCATGTGGTGCGATGCACCCGTATCTATAATAACATCAGTAAGACAAGTGTTACCCGATAACCGTTCAGAGGAAGTGTTTGGGCGTTGGGCCTGTAGTAGAGAGATAAGCTGCGTTATCTGGTCATTACTGTTGGAAGATGATAGGGCTGCACGAACGTTGTTGACTCTACCGCGACCACGACCGGTACCTCTGCCTGAGCGACCACCACGTTGAGCTGATTTGTTTTCAAAACGAGGAGTAGCATCCCTATTTTCCGAGGAACCGCGAGTCCCACCTTTTTGGTCATAGTACCAGTCCGGGAATCCATGAACTAGGAAGCATTCAGTGACGTCATGGCCTTGGCGATGACAGTGAGTGCAAGAACGATCTCGCGGTTTAGGGGCAGAGATGGCAGCTACGTGTGGTGGTGTTTGTGACTTGACGGAGAAGCCAATGGCCTCCGGCTTTGTTGTTTCCTTCGATCGCGCAATATCTAAGTTTTGTTCTTCCCGGATCACACGAGAATAGACTTGATTGAGAGACGGCAAAGGGTCTTCGTCAGTGATTTTAGTCCGAATGTGAGAGAATCGAGGCAAATCAAGTCCAAACAAGAATTGATGAATTTTATCATCCTCACGTTCTTTGGCAGTGTCTAGAGCAGCTTCACATTGACATACACGACCGGTTTTGTAGTTTTGAAGTTCTTCCCACAGTTTTGAGAGACGTCCGTAGTATTCTAGAACCGGTTGACCATCTTGTTTGCACAAAGCGATCTCATCTTTTAGAACTTGTTTTCGGACTCCATTACCAACTGAGAAACGAAGACGGAGACTCTCCCAAAGCAACGAAGCTTCGGAGATAAAGGAAACGGTGGACCTAATCTTTGGATCGATAGATGTGCGGATCCATCCAACGATCATAGAATTTGCAGCCAGCCACTGTGCACGTTCAGGATCAGCTTCTGGTTTGAGTTTTGTCCCGTCGATGAAACCAAGCTTGAACTTGGCTTGGAGAGAGTTACGAAATTCAGTAGCCCATTCAGGATAATTGTCTTCCTTCAAGACCACGGAGGAGATCAAAGATCCAGGGTTATCCGATGAACTTAAGGAGTATGGATTGGGTGGTGGTTTTACGGTGACGGCGAGTTGAGAATCTTCACCTCCCGACATCGAAAATAGAAGAGAAGTATAGAAGATAGAAGAATAGAAGATTTATTGGTTGTAGAAGATAGAAAAAACTGCGATGGTCACAAGATGGGTGACGACGGCAGCAAAGGAGAAGAAGAAGAAGAGAGAAAAAATTAGGTCAGGATCTTATTCTCTGATACCATAAAATATTTTAGAATGACTTGCTTTATTCAATAGAAGAGAAGTGTATTTATACACATACAAATTTCCTAATCTTGATAGAATCAAATCTAAGAGGATATATTTACATATATCCTAATACAAATGAAACCACTACCACCACTACGAAAGCCTCTAATCAGAAAAGAAAGACGCCTGGGAGAAGATAATCGCGCACCGTACGTAGATGTACTTACTCTGTATGTAGTTGTCTCCAAGACGAGACTGAACCATGACAGGCTGGGTCCACTAAGCACCGTCACATTCTCTCTACACTCGTTTTTCTCGCTCGCCTTTCTCGTTTAATAATTTTGTCACATCATTTAAAACAAAAATTGCATTAAGTTTGAATTTCATTTTTAATAAATATTATCTCTTTAATTAAAAAAAATAAACTAAATTTTTATTTTGTTTGTGATGAATTTCTTTCTAATTATGTTTTTTTGTGGTCAGCAAGTTCCTAATTCTATTTGGTCAACTTATTGGCTGGATTCTTACATAACTGCCTCCTGGTTCTTTTGGAGACGTTTGAATAAAATTAATACGATATAATATAGTTGCCTAGTGGTTATTGGTTAAGTGTGTATGCAATTTTGAGACAATTCAATCTTCAAATTCATGGCAACAGAATAAGTATTAATATAACTAAGTTATCGGATAAGCTCGGACAGAAATGACAACAAATACTATACAAATTTCACTATGTAACTTTTTCCTACTTGCGATTAAAAGTTCTGCAAACGAACGACACAAGAGAAAAAAAGTTACAACCAAAAAATACTAATTATATAGGGGTCTACGAAAGTGAACCTTCTGAATGAGACACAAGTTGCCAGCTGGAAAAACTGTTGTCGGTAGTAAACTAAAATTAAATTGAATAAAAATAATTTATCTCCGTAGCTTTTCCTCTAGTTTCGTGCCATCTTGGTTTAGAAGTTAATGTCCAGTGGAGTCGGACTCCTAAGTAAGTATGAGTTCTCTTAAGTATGAGTCCAAGACCATTTGCAATGCCCATTTCTAAATTTTCCTTTATTTTAGATAAACTCTATTTTAGAGGAGATTTTACTCCAATATATTTTTCTAAAATAAACTTTCCTTTAAAATAAAGGAGAGAGACAATGGATTACTCTAAATATATCACGTAATCTAAAAACCTAATATAAAGCACAACAAAATTACTATGTCGAGTAATGATTTTAAACTTAAATATTGTAGAATTTAAAATATTTCAAAGCCACATTTCTCGATTTTTTTCTTTCTCTTACCTTCTTCATGGCTTCGTCTTCTTATAATAAAAAAATCTTCTTTATCTTCGAGGCACGTGAAGATGAGTACGGTCCCCACATGCAGCCACGTGGATTTACTTATTTATCTTTATTTTTCTCTTGTAACTTTCGCGTAAATAATAAAATACTTTTTAGCTTCAGAACTTTTATGGATAGGCCAATAATTAAAATTGTCGGCTTCGTATCATAAATCACTAATTTATCTGCCAAAGAAAACTCTACTAGTGTGTTGAAAGAACGTTTGTGGAACAGACCAAACACTTCAACACGTTGAGCCACGCTATTCTGCGAACGTTCAATCAGTTTATATGCAATTTTTTTTCTTTTTCTTTTATGAACAAGAAAGATATATGTGCCTTACTGTATTATTTTTTATGAAATTTTGACAAAAGCATGTATTGCAGTTGTAAAAGGAAAAAAGGAAAAAAGGAGTCACTGTTCTAACTTCAAAGCCTTGGAAAACATATATATATGTGTTACTCTTTAAAACTGAAGTACATTGGAATATGTTTTTATTGCATATACACGCAATGTCTATCCTAAGTTCTAATTCAATTAAGAAATCAGATACATCTGCCCGAAGCCTTATGATGATTGGCGGTGCCACATAAAAATTGAACACAAGATAGTGATGCATATGAATTTTTATTTCTAGCCGAAATATGATAACAATGTTCACAACAATTGGTTCCCCGTTCTTTATATCATATGCATGTGTCGTGCGTGTTTGTACATATATGAGTAGTTGTGTATAGTTGAAAAAACTGAATAAATTTATGAAGGAGCAATGCATGAAAGAGACATAAAGAAGATAAATGATAGGGAAAAAAATATGTATATAAACCTAAAAAGAGGGCCATAGGAATTTATAGAACCAAAGTGCAATGCACTTCGGATCGTCGGTCGACTCATCTCCTTGATTGTCTCCATCCATTTACCCATTCCCCACTACATTTTTATAGTTATCTCTTCAATGTTTAAATATAATGTCAAAACAACTCTTTGTCAAAAGAAAAAATATATATATTGTAAAATGCCGATAACAGAACTTATACTTCAAAACTAAATTTTTGTTACTTCATCAGGATATTTCTAAACATTATCACATTATTTCTTAAGCAAACTTGTGAAAGACATGCTAGGTACTGAAGAATGATATTATTAAACTTATGTATTCTCTTCTTTTTTTTTTGGTCAACAACTTATGTATACTCTATTCGACAAAGATCGAAGTCCCACTTCCGTCTCTCTTTCTTTTTAAGCTTGATTGCAAAATGCGAAATAATTCGGTAAACACAAGAAACAAAATAGTCATACATTCGCATCAATTTGTATTTCCTTATTATTTTGGTTGCCTTGTTGAAATTTAACGACATTTTTGGGTTTACTTGTCAACCTACCGATTAATCAAAACTGACCCATATGATTGATTACACATTCAGGAGAAACTTTTTTTTACAAAAAACATCAAGAGCTCAACATCTGAAATAGTCGGATACACAATTTAAACGATGTGAAAAAAACAGCAAATCTTTTTCAGAGATGGCAGAAGAATTCATTTAACAACTGGAGAGTTTTATTGAAAAGAAATTAGTAACCTTGCATGTATCTAATGTCCGCTTCATTACTTGTTTAATCAAAATTATCATACTCTATTCTATATAGTATATATGTATCATGACAGAAATGTAATTCATGATTAATTAATCCTGTTAAGTAAATGAAATATAGCACATGCATGTTGAAAGAAAAATGTAGACAAATATATTAAAGTCGATAAATATATAGAAAAAAGGGAGTGGTCAGGTCAGTCTCGGTGCATGTTAACTCTATGCACGTTCTCTCATCTTCGTCTCTTTCCACACTTACACTAACTCTCTCTCTCTCTCTCTCTCTCTCTCTCTATATTAAACCTCTGAACCAGTGACCACATACTCAGTGAGCGAGTTAACAATGGACGTATACGGCATGTCATCACCGGACTTGCTTCGTATCGACGACCTTCTCGATTTCTCAAACGACGAAATCTTCTCTTCCTCCACTTCCTCCACCGTCACTTCCTCCGCCGCTTCCTCCGCCGGATCTTCCTCTTTCCCATCTGAGAACCCTTTCAACTTCCCTTCTTCCGCCTACACTTCTCCTCCTCTCCTCACCGATTTCACTCACGATCTCTGCGTTCCCGTACGTTTCAAATTCCAATTTCCCCTAATTTTGATTTTGATTTTGAATTTCTGAGTTCTGATTTTTTGATTTGCAGAGTGACGACGCAGCTCATCTCGAATGGTTATCACGATTCGTTGACGATTCATTCTCCGATTTCCCAGCGAATCCTTTAACCATGACCGTTAGACCTGAGATTTCATTCACCGGAAAACCTAGAAGTCGCCGATCAAGAGCGCCAGCACCTTCCGTAGCTGGAACTTGGGCTCCGATGCCTGAATCCGAGCTTTGTCACTCTGTCGCTAAACCTAAACCGAAGAAAGTATACAACGCCGAATCAATTACGGCGGATGTAGGAGGAGGAGCGAGGCGGTGCACGCACTGCGCGTCGGAGAAAACGCCACAGTGGAGAACTGGACCGCTTGGACCTAAAACGCTTTGTAACGCTTGTGGAGTTCGTTACAAATCAGGAAGGCTTGTACCGGAATACAGACCGGCTTCGAGTCCGACGTTTGTGTTGACTCAGCATTCGAACTCTCACCGGAAAGTTATGGAGCTCCGGCGACAGAAGGAACAACAAGAATCTTGCGTTCGAATTCCGCCGTTTCAGCCGCAGTAAATTTGGGGGTTTTCTTTTCAAGGGTTTTTGTTATTTGGTGACGTGTCGTAATCCTAACGGTGATGATCACGTGACCGACGGGAGGGGTTAAGGACTTAATTATCAGTATTAGTTTTATAAATTGGAACTTTGCTAATCACGTCATTAATTTGTTGGTAATTTCATTTGATTTTGTTTTTTTTTTTTGGTTTCACGGCTTTCCTTAAAAGTTATATCATTAAATGATTTTATTGGCGGCATTTAATTTTCTTCTCTTCAGATATAAAAGCCTCTCTCAACCACCATGGACTCTGCTTTTTGTGACTTATTATGATGTTATATCACACATGCCATGTTGGTCAATCTTTCGTACATGCTTAAGACTTTGAATTTTTGACATTTTGCGAGGCAATTCAGTTTACCACTTTCTTAAAGATAGTAACCAATGTCATTCCAAACCCAATTCTCCCATCAATTGTACTTCAGTTTGGTTTATGTCATCTGAAACAGAAATTGCCAATACTCTTATACAAAGTGCTTAAACCTCTTCTAAATAAACTAAACTGGCAAGGCCGTAACACCGAAACAGAACAAACAAATGATCTGAAAAATGAACCATAATGTGGTGTATAATGATACCGTTTATTCAAATCCAGGACCCCAAAACCGAATCGAAACAGAAGCAAGTTCTTCAAATTAAGCTATCGAAACCAGAAATAATACCATAGCAAACTAATCTAATTCGGTTAATTTTCCGCTTAAACTATCTACTAAACCAAGCCAAGAAACAAGAGGATTAAAAGTTTGTATAAAGAAAGACAAAACTTTGAAATAGCAAGAAACTGCAAAATGTTGAGATCGATTGAGACTAGTCAAGAAAACAACAAAAACTCAAAACGTGAATGAAACGACTATACTGACAAAATTCTAAACCGTGAAAAAGGTATGATGACATAGCTTTGTTTGTATCCTCTTCATTTGCTCTTGACAAAATAGAGCTTACCCATGACATGAAGAACAGCAACAAAAGCAATGAAACCAATGCTCATGATAAGAACAACATTTGGAGAAATCTTGAGACCAGGGGCGTCGTCTGTGTAGAACTGAAGCATTGTACCAGCTGCTCCACCTCCGGCACTACCACCAGGCTTCCTCCTCCTCATACTTGCAGTTGCAGCTGCACTTCCTCGCTGTGGAGCTCCACCTCCAACCATTTTTGCTTCACTTTTTGTTTTTCAACTAAAGTCAATAAAAAAACAAACTTAGAATAGAAATCTCCGCAGCAAATGTTTATAAAACCATAGAGAGATCAAAGATGAAATCTAAAAGCAATGTCAAATGTTTTATTATAAACATCTTCTAGAGCTATGATAAATATATACATCTAATTTAACCCAATTGTTAAATCTAAGAGCAATGTCAAATAAACAGATTCAGATTAACCAACAATTTAATCATTCTTGATAATCTGATCCATAATGATCCAAACTCAAGATTCAGCATCACAGCCCAAAAAAGCAAAATTGGGCATGCAAAATCAATAAAGCGTGTCATAATCGGACAATTCCAACAGTTACGCTAGCGAAATCAGCATCTAGATCAGACAAATATATGCGATCATGTTACAAACCCTATCATTATCTTCGATCGCAAACAATCAAAACATTGCGAGATAGCTGTCTCTTAGATTCACAGAAACGAGATTCGAGTAAAAGAATTCACCTGATTCGGCTTCAATTTCTGATTAAGGAGAATTCGTCAATGTCCGTAAATCGCAGACTCGTCGACCATTTCTTTTTATGAATGAGTTTTTGCCTGTTCTGAGGCCACGCAATTCGTTCGCGTGAAGACCAATTATATAACGCCACGTCATTCGTGAAATGTAAAGACATCCAATTTAGTATTGACACGTGGACGACAATCTGTAATTTGCCTTTGGTTCTAGAATTCGTTCCAAAAAGTCCCTTCAAAACTAATTGTGAGATTAGAGACAACTTGTATAAATAAAAACCCTTAAGCTTAAGCCCAACTCCATTTATTGGGCTGGGCCCGTTATTCTACGTATATGCTATATCTCGTATGATCTTTACACGCTAAAATATTAATTAAAATTTTGAAAAATCTACTACTAATAAAAGAGACAATTTGAGGCTTCTAAGAGTGTCTACATCATTTTTTTTTTTTTCACAAAAGAGTGTCTACATCAGCAAAATAAAACCCACCTAAGAGGATGCCACGTCAACAACAAATTAACCTAAAAATTTCTCGCTCAAACCTGTCTTATAACACGAATAAAAAATAATAATTAGGAGCCATCTATCTACTATTAATGAGCTCAGATAAAAACTGAAACTTTAGCCCAAACAGAAAAACAAAAGCCCAAACGAATATATCTCAAGTCCATCACTAGACACACCACGAACTCTTCTTCTTCTACGTTTAACTAGGCCTGGGCAAAAAAACCGTACCCGAGTATCCGAACCGAAACCGACCCGAAAAAACCGGTTCGGGGCGGGTACGGGTATTAGCTATTTACCCTATTGGGTCTTGTATTGCCGTACCCGTGGGTATAGGGTAAAACCCGATCCGAACCCGATACCCGAACGGGTACCCGATTACCCGAAATTACATATACTTATACATATAAAACTTTTTATATATGTAATATTTGAGCTAAATACATTTATATCTAAATATCCGAGAATAGTTACCAAAAATTAAATGCACTTATATTTAAATATTTAAGACAAAATATATTTATACGCGAGATGCTTGTAAATTTTTTAAATATTTGGAAAAAATTCCGGTTATTCGGATAAATTTTCGGGTGAAACTCGGATATTAGAGTAAAATTGCGGATAAAATTCGGATATTAGGATAAAATTTCGGATAAAATTCGGGTATTTGGTAAAATTTTGGGTATTTGGGTATAAAATACCCGAACCCGATGGGTACCCGATTTTTTTGGGTATTTAACGGTTCTAAAAATCTAAACCCGAACCGATCCGAACCCGATTAGATCCGAACCGAAACCGAACCGATATTTTAGATTTACCCTATTGGGTCCTAAACTCCTCTACCCGAAAGATCCGTACCCGATCGGGTTTTACCCGAACCCGACCCGCATACCCGAATGCCCAGCCCTACGTTTAACCCTACGTAGCCATTGACGAACACTAACTCAAACCGCATAGTCTTCCAAGTTTTTGCAATTAAGCATAACCGTTACTCTTCTTAATTGCCCACTACCCCTTGATTTAAATGGCCACTTCAATCTCATTGTTATCCTCTCTTCCGAGACCCTATAAAATCTACATCTCATTAATGCAACCATCACCACCAAAAGTTTGTAACACCACCCAGAAAAATAATCATGGCAGCTTCACCTACCTTCCTCCATGAGAAACCACTAAGCAAACAAACTTTAGATGACCTTGACGGTGCTTTTTGCAACTTTTTCAGAGGACGCCACGTCATTACTCTTCCATCCTCCCAAAAAACATGCCACGTCATCTATAGTTTTAAGGCTTTCAGGTCTTCTACGTTTTGTTATGGAATCGGCCATTCACCTTCCATTACCCTTCGTAACTGCGGCAATGCGGAGAGTCATCTCCTATAAAGCCTTTTATTAGTATAGATTTCTTTTATCAATTGCATCTCTTGCTTGGATCTCCAGTCACTTGTGTATATGATTCTGCATTTTTTTAATATTCTTAAACAAAAATAAAACCTTAATCGCCTAAGTTCACATATTTTCTATTTCGTTACAGGAGAAGACGAATCTGCAGACATGCCCAATTTGAGATTTTTAACCATATCATAAAACATATGCAAACCTTACATGTGTTATCTTTTGTCTCATGAAACATGAGATAGAAAATGTTTGTTTGTTTTATCAAAAAGTACATGTCTTTTGCATTGTCAATAGTAACGTACGTGTTAATGTATTTGCATATGTTTGTCCGTTCTCCATTTTAAGCTTTGAATATGAAACTGAATTAGACCACTAATAACGATTTACTTTGGGGGTCAAAGGGTTAGTTATTTTTAATGAAGTTTATCCTCACCTTTGTAGTTGTCTGTGTTGTACTCCAGGTTGTTTATGAACATAACCAAAAGAAGAGGTTTCGTATGGTGAATGCTACCCTTGGAAAAAAATGAAGGACGTTTGAGCGACCTTTGTTTGTCTTACAATGTTACCATTAACAGGTCGTCGGAAGAGCTTTGTTGTCTCCTTCTTTCCTAAAAGTTCATATTAGGGGATTAAGAAGATCTCTTTCAACCTCTCTTACTTTTGTCTTTAAAGTTAATTTCAAGATCATTTTACTTACTATATCATAATCTTTCAATGGATTATCTTATAATAATAATCCATATAGATACATTTGCATTTATATGAGAAACGTCTAAATGTTAATCTACTGCAAATGTATAAGAATAGTGTCGTGCGTTTGAAGGCTCCTTTATATCGTCCATATATCAAATTTGACAAAGGCTTTGTAATGTTTGCTATATAGCTCATAGATTTGTATTTCCTTTACTCCATTCTCGCACTATGTGGAACAGTCGAAGCTAATTCTTGGATGAGTAAAGTTCAACCTTTTGAGATATGTCATATGTGCGTCAAATTTGTTCAGATAATTTAATTTGTATATATTGAAAAGTAATTTTGAAACTACCTACTTAAATGCCAAAAGAAGAAATTTAAGTTATGAGAAAAACTATTAAACTTCTATAAAATGAATCTAAATAAAGAGTATGATAAAAACATCACTACAGTTCCAAAGGCGTCCAGTGTTGGTGTTGTGTCAATAAACTTGAAAGAGTTTTCTTAGATGGTAATTGTGAGTTCAAGATTCTAATTGTGCTTTCGAATACCATTGTATGCATCCAAAGTTATTATAATGGAGAACAAAATTACTCATGAGAAATAGGACATCTAGCTTGAGCAACTCAAAAGTTATAATCATAAAAAACAAGCAACCAATACTGTGGCAGTGATACTAAAAAAAAATTCTAAAAATTAATAGTATCATACATATATGTTTTATCTACAAAATGTCAAATATAACATTATAGTATGATTTTTCACAGTGTATACTAAAGAAACTAAAACAAAGTATTTAGTTAACAAACTTTAAAATATCAAATGTTAAATATATCGGGCGTAGCCCGGATTATCCTCTAGTAAATAAAAGAACACAAATTTGAGCATCACTACGATGATCTCACGAGAAGGATGCAAACTCCCAACAAAACTAATTCTGAGCCAGGCCCGGGTCAAGTGGGTAGGGCAATGGTGCAAATGTCTAAGACTCATTTTCCCTTTTAATTTTTTTCTTATATAAAAAGGCCTAACATTTATTAAAAAAACAATAAGGCCCAAAAAAACTAATATGAATAATCCAATAGTAAAAGGCCCAAATGTTTTTTTAACCCTAAAGACTCTTATATTTATTGGGCCGGGGAATCTCTGGCTAGCTGATCTCTTGGCTAAAACCAAATCAGAAAATTGCGTTATATGAAATACCTATGGTAAAATAGGGGGTACCTCAATCATAATCGTTTTGACTCACACGAAAACATTAATCAGTCACCAACTTACAACTTTACTAAAAAGTCTAAAAAGTATATGATTGTATTGCTTTGTAAACTTATTTTCTTTAATCCTCACATTCATTTAGGTTTATGCAATCTATATCTTATGACGTCAATTTCCCATGAGTTTTATTTATTTATTTGCAATTAGTCTTAATTAAGATTACTAGAACTGTACTAATGTTGCATAACGTATGTTCGTGGTGAATGATATTAACATGTTGTCAAATGTTTTTCTGTAAATAATTTATTTACATAATATAACCGAAGGATAATGGAGTTCATAAATATAGAAACTAAAACAAAAAAGGTCATCCTACATTCACTTTTTACAGCTCAAAGCAATAAACTGTTCATTAATTGGTCTCGCTTATATAAAAAAATTGGAAAAGAGTTTGCCCTAGCTATTCTCTCCCAGGCCCGACGCCCGAGGTAGCCGCTCTTCCAAGCCAAGATGTTCTGCTTCCACTGGCGAGTGTCCTCCGTTTGCTTCTTCGCCTGAGCGATTCTTCTCTCGACTTTCTCGGGTCCGTCCAAAGATTTCCGAAGAACCGTTTCAACTTCCGCCGGTTAATCTGCTTCGCCGGCGAGATCTTTCACGCCTCCTCTGATATCGCTCTGTTCAACTCATCGCTCCATGGCGTATTGCACGTTTTCGAATTCTGCTCTCTGGTTTCATCCTTCCACTGCGACATCTCAGGAAACTTTGCTCAAGCCTCTCCTTAACCTCCGATTGTGGATTATGCCGGAGCCACCAAACCCTCTCCACCCGCCGGAGCCACCAGATCCACCGGATCCGCCGGATTTATCGCAATCTCCGTCCACCTCTTTGTTTCCTTGCATCTCTCTCCTTTCTCCTCTGTCGTCCGCAAGTTTCCTTTCACTTTCGGAGATCAGTTGTTCTCCCTCCTCCTCTACCGTAGTTTGTCCCGCCGGTCAGCCATGTGTATCCGGCGACGTTCTCCTCCACCGTTCAGCTAAACGTGATTCCAAGACAATGGAGATGGGCCCATCGCTTTCCTCCAGTTTAGTGGGCCTAGTGAGCTCAGTCTTATTTGTTGGCCTGTTTCTCAGCCCAATTGACTCCAATTTGGTTGTTTGCCTCACCAAGGCTTCTTTTGGCAACCTTCCCGGTGTTTCTACTGATGTACCTTCCTCCGCTATGGAGAGACCTTCCTCCGTTATGGAGAGACCTTCCTCCGCTATGGAGAGATCATTTTCACATATTTCTTCCTTCTTGGAGAAATCATGTCCTTCTTCCTTCTCTTTCGAGAAGAGACCCATTTCATCTATCCTCTCCGATATGGAGAGTGTATCTAAAAGCTCAGCCTTGATGGCATTTAGAGCTCAAGTTGTTCACTCGCCTCTTTTGGCAACAGAACCAGCATCATCCTCGGATATCTTACAAGACCGAGTGTTGACGATCGACTTCAAACCGATCATTCTCGAAGCCCCCGCAATGGAGTTTCCGATTATTTTCCACGGATCTAACCTTCTATCGTTTCGTTTTCAAGCTTTGTTTTCAATTGTATCTCATTTTCAAGCATTGGACAAAACTTCTCTTTGGCAAAGAGTCTCCAACTTTGTTTGTTTGTTGTAATCAAAGTTAGATTAATATAATTCCGTTGACAAAAATAATTGGTCTCGCTTAGGTACTCGGTTTGGTAGAATGACAAGGACCTTTTCCAGTTTTCATGTATTCCCAAATCCAAGTGACATCGGCAATTCTCATAAGAATTTCATCAGCATTATGGAGAGTCGCGACCATCATCTTAAACCCACTATCCTTCAATTCAGCGATTGTTGGCCAAAAGTCTTGGTTTACTTTCTATCTCTGTATAAGTCTACATATTTGTAATATTTATTAATATTAAACAAAAGATATATTTTCAACTTCAACAATTTATGATTCTCCATTTTCCGGTTAAATATTTTACCATTTCATGTTTTTTTTTCTTCCGGTTAAATATATATTCGTCAACATATCATTTCATATTCCTTTTCATTCTAAATTTTTTGTTCAATATATATGATTAAATTATTTCCTAGCTAGTGTTGTCAGTTGAAACCTATATTTTTATATCTCAGTTTAGTAGTGATCATGACACAGTATTATGAACACTAGAGTCCAACGACAAAGGTAGAATCCAACTAAAAATGAAAATCGATGAAGACAATTTTAGTTTAATATATAGAAGCATATATGTATACGTCGCATATAAAACAATACACTCCAACGAACTCAGTGTAATATAGTTTGTTGAAAAGTAGAAAGAACATAACTTCTTGTCATTCTAATAAATATAGTGTAGGGATACATACAAGTAGACAATGACTACGTACAAGTAGTTATAGTTTGATCAAGAGATGATATGTGGTTCATATTTTTTTTTTGGAATCTGAATTGATGGTGCCATTGATATTTTTTTCAATAAATCTGATTGTAGATTCTACTTTCCTCACAATTTAATTTGTTTGTTTGCATTCAGCAATTCATTCGTTCGGTAGTGGTAGATTGGTATAGCTTTTTTATTTTTTCGATTTTTAGACCATTTATAACTTCTGTTTTTATTGCGTCCATATATATTACAAGTGGACTATTATTACCCATACGGATTTCAGTTATCCACACAAGAATAAAAGAATGAAAAGAATGACGTATATAGTTTATACATCACTACATAAACTAGGTATTTCCATAAAGACGACAGAACTTGATAAGTTGATTTGTCTCAAGGCAATATATGCATTGCACATGCAATGTATTGTTGATAGTAACATGTATATTATACCTATTTAGACGGTGGGATTTTATAGACCACTCTCTTCTGCGACCGATGTTGACTTGTACCTTTGTTGTTTTAATATACTTAACATTTTTGAAGTACAAATTTGCTCAAAACCAATCGGATCGGGTAATTAGTGAGATTTTGACCTGGAATTTTTTTTTGACCCGATTCAATAGCCAATCAAAACTCTCGAATTCTTTTAAATGAGACTTTCCAAAAAAAAAATCAAGTAATTCGACTAAATATTCGCTTAGTTACATTCCTAATCTACCAAATCCTAACAATGTCTCAATGATCCGCATTAAACGTTAGACCTATAGTTATGAGACTTTCCTAAAAGAATTCCTAAAATGATTGATTTAGTAGTTATAACAAACATATAATTCCGGTGTAAATCGTTTCCTATTTAGGTGCTAATGAGTTTAGTGCAAATTCTATTTCTTTCCTAAATAAAATGAACAATAAAAATGAGGATATTGCCTTAGATTTATGCAAAACATGTGATTAATGATTTAAAGATTACACGATAAATGCAAATCCTATGAAATCCTTAATTTTGGTATCTATTTAAAACCATATTCTCTCTACATATTCGATCAAACAAGATTTTCTAAACAAAATTATCTACAATCTTCCATCATATTCAATCGAATATATATTGTTACTTCACAAAATTGTAATCTTTCCTTAAAACTTTTGTTATATTCATTGTGATTAAGCTAAAAATCCATTTTTAGTTTCCCGTATCTTAGTTATTTACTTGCTCTCAAAGAATTTTCTCAAATTGACTTGACCAACCCTAGACATCTAAGTTCTCTATAAATATCGCTATTCAGTCGATTTTCTACATCATCAAGCAATTACCTCATTTCTTCATATTCTCCTTCATTCATCAAATCTAGCAATGGCGGCTTCCTTTGTATTTCTCAGAGATGTGAAACCCTACAAGATAACATGGCAACCTGAAGTGAGGGTCCTTCATACCTGAAAATCATACACAGGAAGATTTGGTGAGACGTTGGACATGGTGTTGGCTGATATGCAAGTAAGATGCCAAAATTGAGTCTATAGTATGATTACTCTTTTTAAGACATTATCTGCAAATGCTCACAATTTTTTTTTACAGAGTGAACGATTCTTGCTTCAGTGAGAAAGAAACATGTTAATCGCTTTGAAAAGCTGATAACCCGAGGAGAATACAGAAGCATTGAAAACTTTGGATGAAGTTGTGAAAGTGGACAACATTTCTGCCAATCTATTGAAACGTGAAAGTAAGTCTTTAATTTATACATTGAATTGAATCATCAACCTAAGAGACCATAAACTAAAACAAAATTCACTATATTTGAACCATTTAACAATATTTCGTCTGATTCTTACAATTTTCACATGCCTTTAATTGCAACATCATTACTTGAGTCTAATTACCAAACTAAGAGGCTAAGAGATCATAAAATACGAATAAACTATTCAAAATTCAATTCTAGAAACAAAATTTTATATATACTCAGAGAGACTAAATTACCTATGTTGGAGTTTCTTTAAGAACTGAATAACAGTTGGTAGTGTTCAATTCAACAGTTTTGTCGTTTTTTTTATCAGATTTCAAGGCCGGTGGATCAAGGGCGAGCCCGAGGAAGAAGACGCAGACGATTAGAAGGCAGATGCTCAAAACACATCAAATCGAATCGAATCCTCATGTTGAAGACGAACCCTCTTCTGAGATTTCAAAGCTTATCTTCTTTTTTTCTCAATAGAGAGAGAAAGAGAGAGAGAGAGAGGGAGAGAGAGAGAGAGAGACACACACAAAGATGACGAGAAGATCCACATGACACGACAACGCAAACACACTCTTTGAACTCCTTTCGTGTACATAATGGGTTTTGTTTATCATTTCATTTAAAGGCCTTAGGCCATCTACAATGGAGCAACTGATCTTAAAGTTATTATAATAATATTATATATATATAATGATATTACATGAGGGGGTAAGAGAGAGACAATCCAACTCAAGATGAGATCTTGCTCAAATGCTCTACTGTTGGAGTTTTTTCTATTTTTTTATTACTCAAGATCACCCCAGCAGTTGTGCCACTGAATATGGCCTTATGGGCTATCTACACTACAATGATATATTTAAGCTTAACCAAAATTTTAAGAGATTATATGAATATTTAAAATTTTAAAATAATACTGAACGAGGTGCATTACGAGACGGAAGAGTATACGACAGGTGAAATCCTAAAATTAACGGGACAATATACCAAGGGTGAAATCCTAAAATTAACAAATCAAAATACAATTATTTAGTATTTTAAGATACAATTATAATTGTTTTTACGGCTTGGTCCAAAAACATACACTAATTTATATATATTATGGAAACTATTTGAAAGCAAACTTTTAAATTGATTTGAATTATATGTCTTTTAAATAAGAATATTATTAAAAATAACAAAATAATGTTTAATTTCACATGATGGGATTATATGGTGGGACGGGTTTGGATCGATATTATTATGGGATAATATACCACGGGTGAAATCTTAGATTAACAAATAAAAATACAATTATACAATCTTAAACACTAAACAAAAAAAATACAACTTAAAATTTTCATTTTTTAGTTACAACGCATGTGATTCACGGTGTACAACAAAAAATATTATACACAACAAATTCATCGATTTATAAAACGATAAAAAATCAAATAATTAACCCGCGGTGTACCGCGGGTCATATCCTAGTAAAATCTATATTTCTCATAACTATATGTCTATATATATTTCTCGCTCACCAAAATATATATATATACCATTCCAATACCAATTAGCAAGAGAAAAAAAGAAGAAGATTATAATTGGAGTAATTTTATGTTGATCCGGTAAGTGACCATGAAAAAAGAAGTTTTCATATATATGATGGAACAACCGCACGTGTGGGTCGCCGTCTGGTATTTCGAACTTTACAAGTAAGTTGACAAGATTCACACGTGTGAATGATAGTATACGTGTCATCAGGTGGTTCCCGAAGCTAAGCTTCTGATTGTCACAGAGACTTTCGACTACGCTGACTTCTCTTCACCTTTCACCAAACTGTCGGCGGCGATTCTTAGTTTGGGATTTGTTTATTTGAAGTACTTTGGATTTGGTTATTGAACATATTTAAATAATAATTAAATTACAATATAAATGGAAAAACTAGCTGTTATATCTGTACGTTGGCTTACAAAAAGAGACACACAAATCTTTTAAATTATTATTTTTTCTTACTAGCTTTTTATAAAAAATAAAAGAATTGCTTGTTTTAGTAGCTTCTTTCCACCTTCCATATGACTCCAAAACTCGATGTCGTTTCTCTTTTTCCACAAAATTCCATTTGAAAATTCTTCCAGTTGTATATCTATAAAACTATAGGTATGTATTAAATATTTGTTGCGTCTAATTTATCTCCGTGTTTCAGAGATTTGTACTTGTTTGTTTGTGTATTTTGTGATATTGCAACTATTTCGGACAATGTAAAAACTGTACAATTCAATTCATCACTATAAATATTTGATCTCCTAAATGCATGTACACCTACTTAAAGCGATGAATAATTTTCTAAATAAGCAATATGATTGATAAAAATTAAAGATACAAAAAGAGGCATATAACCTTTTATGATTGTATATGCTTTGAAACCGGGATTTTTCGAATCAATACAATCATTTAGTTTTTATACAATTAAACTGAAATAATATGATTTAGATGCAATAATTAATTCCAAATCTTAAAACATCATTTCCTCGTACACTTGTAAATCTTGTTCAACAAGGATTACTGAGATCCGATTCTGAAATATTGATCATACCTAATAATCAAAACATTGACCTACCGTACAAATGAAACTGTATTTAAATTGTTACTACATGATACATAACTATTATTATACGATATAATACACACGAAGGTTAGTAAAATTAACATACATTTAAATAAACGAAACGAAGAGGAAGGTACACCTAAGCGTTACATTACAAGGCTTATATATAAAACCTCAACAAAACCTCTCCCTTTCACTTCATCACTTCAAATCCTCTCTTCCTCTCGTTGATCAAACTTTGTTATTTTTCCGACGAAACAATAAGAAAAACATCAATGGCGGTTTCGAATTCTTTAACAATCTCTCCGAGGAAACTCCGGTCTGATCTCTACTCATACTCATACCAAAACAATTCCGAGACACCTCTGGTTATCTCTGTTTTATCGTCACTGATCGATCGAACTCTGACTCGAAACGAGAGGATTAGCAGGAGAGCTTTGCCTTCCTCCGGCGCCGGTGGCAAAACTCAGATCTTTGATTGCCGTGAAATCCCTGATATGACAATCCAATCGTACCTAGAGAGAATTTTCCGGTACACTAAAGCCGGTCCTTCGGTTTACGTGGTAGCTTATGTCTACATTGACCGGTTCTGTCAAACCAATCCTAGTTTTAGAATCAGTCTCACCAATGTACATCGTCTCCTCATCACCACCATCATGATCGCTTCTAAATACGTCGAAGATTTGTAAGTATCCAATAAAAATATTTCCTTAAAAACTTGAATTATGTTTAATTAGATTTTTTTTTTCTGAATTGGTTTCTCTCTTTGTTTTTCAGGAATTACAGGAATTCATATTTTGCGAAAGTAGGTGGATTAGAGACAGAGGATTTGAATAAGTTAGAGTTAGAGTTTCTGTTCTTGATGGGATTCAAGCTACATGTTAATGTGACTGTGTTCGAGAGTTATTGTTGTCATCTTGAAAGAGAGGTTAGCATTGGAGGAGGTTATCAAATCGAAAAGGCATTGCGTTGCGCTGAGGAAATCAAATCCAAACAAATGATCGTTCAAGATCCTAAACATCATCATCATTTTGCTCGAATCTTGTTGTAGAGATAACAAACTCTGTTTTTTTTTATTAGTCTTAGTTTTTTCTTTTGTCGTTTGTGCCTTGTGGTCTTGACTTTCGGACAAACTTGTTGGTTAGAGTTTCTTTTGTTTTTATTTTATTTGGTAGGTTGTAAATGTAGATATAGATGCGTAGAGGTGAACGGTGATGTATAAAGTATGAGATTCATTGTCAATTGAATTTTTGTAACATGGTTCAAATCTATGTCATTGCATTCATCTAAATCAGCATATACTGATTTCAGGTATCCAAAGGCGATTAGTACTGTCGTATTGTCATATACAAATGTACATGCAAAATGTAGAAAACTTAACTTCTTGATTAATGACCAAATATATATATATATTTTTTTTTCTTTCAAAATTTTGAAAATGAAAATCTAAACATTTTAAATTTGCTCATTTTATACAATACAAGAAAATAATTATATATGTTAGACAACAACAAGTATATACCTGCATGTTTCTTAAATTTGCACCCAAGATATGTATGTATATGAATGCTAAAAGATAGGATTTCTGTGCTGATTTGGTGTCTAATAATTGATTAAACGGTGGCTTACAAACATGCATTATTACCAATAGTTTTTAAATTCTTTAACAAAGATGTCTTATACTTTCTCTGTCTATTATAGGCGCACCTACTTTTCTTGTTCTAAAATATATCAATATAGTTTCAGATTAATTGAATCTTTCTCATTTTTTTGGATGTAGGAAACCATGATCGTGTCTAGTTTCCCATATAGTCTTCGACTTTCAAAGTGGTAAAAGAAATTCATCATCAACATATTTTTTTTCTAGAAACCGAAAAACAGTAGAAAATATTTATATCTAAATTAATCAACCCTAATTATGACATTTGAATAAGACTAGAAAATGTGTTCTATATTATTTCATAATCCAATACAAAAAGAACAGTGTAGTGTGGTTCACGAGGATTTACCTAACCAAAGGCATCGATCAATCATTTGGCTTAATCTTTCATGCCAAATATTTAAAAGAATAAGATTAGGATCAATGTGTTGATAAGATGTCTAATAATTGCCTCACCAAAGGTATACACACTAATTGGCATACCTTTTTTTAATCTATATAAACCTTGAATTTGTCTCTATTCGGTATTTAATTATATTGGTTTATCTCATACAATAATGCTAATAAATTTTAACAAAGGTTCAAACTTCCACAATTGATCGCACAATCATTGTATATTTTAGGAGAACTGTTTTTTTTTTATTTAATATGAAAAAACATAACTAGCTTCTTATTTTCTAGCAGTTATCATTTTGGTTAGTTGTCCTGTTAGTTGATTTTGTTTAACAAAATAACTCAGGTGGATTATAGGATGGATTTCAGTGGTTGGATCTATGTTTCTTAAATTAAAAAAAAAAAAGTTTATTGGTTGGATCTGCAATGATGGGCTTACGGGCTATAGTTAACCGCGCGAACGATTAGGTGATGATATTCTATGTTTTTGTTGAAGTTGTTGGATAGTAATCAATACAATAATAACTCTTGAATCTCTCCAAAGGTTGACACCTCAGCTTTTTTAAACATTATGGTGTTGACACCTCAGTTAAAATGAATGACCAATGAAAACATTCTAAATAATACAACTCATTTTTCATATCCAATAATAATCTTTCATTTTTCCACATTATTCTCTTATATAGAAATATCAAAATGAGCCTAAACTCATGGGCTTAACCCAGTCCGGTCCGGTTATGAACACAAAATATCCAATAAGAACCTTTCATTTTTCCACATTATTCTCTTATATAGAAATATCAAAATGGGCCTAAACTCATGGGCTTAACCCAGTCCGGTCCGGTTATGAACACAAAATATTAAATCCGTTAAAAAAAGGATCTTGCGGGCAATCCTACACGGATTACGGATTTTAGAAAGTTATGCCCGAAGATTGACAGATTGGCCCGCGCTACATATATATATAAAAAAATTAATATATCATATATAGAATTAAATATTTTATATATTTTTGTAAATATAATATGTCAAGAATATGTGATAATATAAAATTTAAATTATAAAATTATTATATTTACAAAAAGATAGTATTAAAAGTTTTTTACTGGTGTTTACACATTAGCTTTTCAAGCTATTCTCAAACTAACACATCATTAAAACTGATACATAATCAAAATATAAGTACTAAACAAAATTGAACATGGTAATTAATTCAGCATCTCTAACTAATACGATCTCTGAAAATTCTAATTATTAATTCTTTAAAGTTGCAAAAGATATAAAATAATTAGTAAAATTTAATATTTATAAAATTTACTATATTTAGAGTGCACATGGTAATGATACTTTTTGTAATAATTGGTTCCGAATAGTATAAAAGTAAACAATCAAGTTCTAAAATTTTATTTAATTATATCAAATCACTAAATAAAAAATTCAAAAAATACCTTTGCTACGAAGATAAATTATTAACTGAAAAATATACTAGAATTTTACTTTTGAAACATCACCTTTTCATTAGATATTAACGTTGGCAATAGAGACTATAATTATAATTACAAAGTCTAATTACATAAATAAAAAACTAATCCCTAGAAGTAAATTTTTTTACAATTTAAGTAAAGATAAAACATTAAATTATAAACACTAGGTTTCTCTCCAGTGCTGACACCTCAGCTTTTTGGAGTGTTCTGGACATGACACATCATTAAAATCATCATCCAATAAAAATATTTGGATTAATACACATCATATTTTTTGGCCAATAATCATCCCTTCTGCTTTTATTAATATTGTCTCATTTGTTCTTGGGCTCTAACATATGGGCTTAATGTTTTAGAATAGGATTGTTGGACTTCAATTTAGGGTTTGATTGGTTCTCCCGCCTAGCGGTTGTTAGCGGTTGGTTGCGGTTGTTAGCGGTTGGTACCAATCATAGAAACTGTTCCATGCCACTTTGAAGAGTTCGAAATCGCTGGATTTTAAAAGCTCATTTCCGCAAGCGTTTGCGGTTGCGGACGGTGCGGTTGGTTTAAAAAAAGGAAAGAAACTGAAAAAGAAAAATGAACAAATTTAAATATATATTATCAAGTCTTATATATATTCAAGTTAATTCTAAAAAAAAAATTATCTAACTTTAATTTTCCAATATTAATAATTATTTTTGTTTTCAATATAAAATTTATTTGAATAATTATTTATGGTTTTTAATCATTAATCATGTTTAAAATTTTTATATTTTTTCATAATTATAGTTTTTGGTGTTTTTATACTTTTTATAATCATATACTAAATTTATTTTGGTAAATTTTGGTTTAACCGCTATTGTACCCGCTGATCAACCAGTCGTAAATCTCCCGCAAACGTATTCGTTTTTAACCGCTAAACCAGTCGGTCAAAATGCTAAATAATGCTTGAAACCGCAATCGTCCGTTTCCGCAAACTCCCACAACCGCAACCGCTACGTTTAAACCAGTCAAGCCCTTACTTGTAATGTTTACCCTTTGGATAAAATTGGATACAAATCGAATTAGTTAAGAACTATTGCAATAAAATATTATAAGATTTATTAAGCGTTATCATAGATCTTAATGAATAACTAAAAATCATTTGAGTAACGTTCTATACTCCTATAACAAACAAACAAACAAATCTCTTAGCCTTTTACGTCTCTTCAACATATAAATCAAGTATGCATATGGAACATTAAAATCAAAGATGATCATTCCATATAACATATTTTCAAGTATCTAAGTCATGAGTTCTATACAGCTATGGCATGTCCATATATATATAAGTCCGATCGAATCAAATATCATAACTTTTGTCAAAAAATAAAAGCTCAACGATTTCATCGACGATATATTCAAATCGGAGAAAACAAAAACGGAAACTTGAGAAAAAAATAAGAGGAAAGAAAGATATTTACTTGTGGGCACTGAATTCAGATTCCAATTACATCAATCGCTGAGAAAAAGACGTAGGAGATTTAGAGTTCGATTGCGGAACACCGCCATAGCTCCCCCGCACTCCGGTGATAGAAACTCTTTTAGACATACAGTGAAACAATCGTCTCTTATTGGCTGTCATTAGTGAAAGTCTTTCAGATATGAAAGCAAAGGTCTTTCTTTTTTTTCCTCTCCGTTTAACTGTTTATCTAATCTATCTCTCTCTTTTGTTCATCTGTTTTTCCAGAAAAAAATGATCGTTTTCAGACTTTTTCAGGATACAAATTTTATCTGAATACTAAAATTGATTTACGGTTTGGTCTCAGTTTAACATTCAAATTTGATTTGGTTCTTTTTTTGCCTTCAAATTATTTAATTATTAAATATTTAATTAAAATCATTTCTCCGATTTAAATTTCTTCAATATTCAAAAAAATCATTTAAAAATATCCCGCGGCGGAGCGCGGATTTCAACATAGTAATAATAGAAGTTGTTGGAGTATAATTTTGTATGGGTTTAAAATAATCTACAAGATTTCAGATGAGTTGATGATGTTTAAGTTATTGGATAGTAATAATTGATGGTCAAATTAAAAGCGTTCTCAGCCCACTTTACTCAGCTTAAATATTATTGGGCCAAAGAGACCCAAACAAACCCTTGTCTCAACCTTTACGGGTTTTAATTATCCGCGCAAACTGATTATTATATTTTTAAATCATGATAGAAGTATAGAACTGGTCAATTGTAAAACCTTACGAACATAGAAACAAGACAAAAACCCTAGTCTTCGTTTCTCTCTCGAGACAGCCGCCAGTGGAAAAAAAAAAAAGTTCTAGAATCTGAGGCTGGATTGCGGTGGCTCTCCTAGCACCGGATCCGGCCTCCTCGCCCCTGTTATAGTTTTGCTTTTGTTTCTCGTTTTATGTTTGGTGAGGCTGTGATTGAAGATCCGAGAAGGCGAGATGGGTTTCTAGGTTGCGGTGGTTCATTTTTGATGAAGCTTCTGGCTTAAGGTTGGGTTGAGTGGTGCTATGAATTGGCGGTTCCTCTCCTCGTCACGACATGGCCTTCGATTTTAGTCTCTTCTCATATCTGATTTTCTCGAGAACAAAATCTGTTTTGTGGAGGAGCTACCGGTGCTTATCGAGGTGGTGTTTTTGGAGAGGCATGTTTCTCGTTTCTGGAAGTGGTGGCGGATGGATCTGCTTTAAGAGTTGGTGTGGTGGTCTCTTGCGGATGTTAGGTTGTGGCTTTGTCTGTTGTTGGCCGCCGCCGGTGGTTGCGAGGTGACAGAGACTTTTCGTTTCTGTTCCTTGTCGGGTTGAAACTCATATTGCCTTTCTCTTATCGGATGGTTTTAGCTGTTTGTTTGTGTTAGCTTCTGGTAGTTGTTGGTTTAGTCTTTGGAATTGCTGGGTCATGGTTTTGCTCTTTGTTATATCTAGAAAGCTCCGGGGATTGGTCGTGTTGGCTAGTTGTGGATAGCTTTCGCATTATCTCTTCTTTGTTCTTTGTTCGTTGAATCTTCTAAGTGTGTCTCCTTCCACCGCCTCTAGTTTAGATTAATAAGTAGGTTTTCTCTCGTGGTCTGTTCCTTTTCTGTTCTTGTAAGGCTAACCTCTTGTGGGGATGCAAAGTTCTAGATTTAGACTTGTTCGTTAGAAGACTAGGTGGTTAGGTATTAGATTCGCGGCGTTTTCATATGTTTGGGATAATCGTTTTTAGTTGGGATATGTCTTCGCGGTTTCCACTATCCCTGGTCCTTCTCCATTTGCGGTGGTAGGTCCTCTAGCTTGCGACCTTTGAGCTCTTATTTCCGCGGTTTCTGTTCTCCTCCGACTTTTTCGATGATTTCGAGAGCTTCACTTCTTGACTTTAGTATATTTTCTTATGTTTCCCGTGTATCGGGCTTTAGCTTCCGGGGATTTCTTTGTTTTCCGCCGGTATTGTATTTCGAAAACGCATCCCAAAAACGTATTCCACCCATGTATTCCACTCTTGTATTATATAATGAAAATCTTTCAGTGAAAAAAAAAAAAAAAAGTATAGAACTGGTGGAAACTAAGATGTTGTACGATCCAACACTATCTTGTTGGACACGCGTCATATCAAGAGTATGTAGCAGGTGTTTAATCAGATCAAGTTATTAGGACCAGTTGAGCTTAGATTTTGGGAATGGATTTTTAATTTCTTTAAAAAAGAAAAAAGAAAAAAATGTTATGAAAATCAAATTAAACAAATATTCCACTAAGAAATCAATGGTGTAAAATCACCAACACTTCCTACTTATAAATAGATGGTGTAAAACATTTATGTGGAGACCACCATCACTAAACATCTCTATATTTCTTCTCTATATATACCATCAAATTCATTGTAAAATGTACACCAAAAAAGATAACAACAAAATCAATGCAAAAACTCTCTCTATTTTCTACTTCTCTCTTATATTGATACTTATTTTTTAAGTTATAAAATCATTCGAAATGTATATTAGAAAAGCTAGCAGCTTTATCCTCCGGAATATACTCCACAAAAATAAATATGATTGAATCATATATTACTGTAAACCAGAAGTTTACAAATACGTTCAAAATCTGGCATGAACGTTTAGGGCATCCAGGTTCAGTCATGATGCGTAAAATTGTGGAAAATTCAAATGGCCATCCATTGAAAAACCAGAAGATTTTTCAATCAAAAGAATTTTCATGTAATGCTTGTTCTCAAGGAAAGCTAATAACTCGGCCATCACCAGCGAAAATTGGGAATGAATCTCCACCATTCTTAGAAAGAATACATGGTGATATATGTGGACCTATTCACCTCTAGTGCGGGCCATTTCGATATTTTATGGTATTAATTGACGCATCCAGCAGATGGTCACATGTGTGTTTATTAAGCATACGAAATTCGGCTTTCGCGAAATTCATTACCCAAATAATCAGGTTGAGAGCACAATTCCCTGATTATACAATAAAGAAAGTAAGACTTGATAATGCTGGTGAGTTTACTTCACAAGTTTTCAATGATTATTGCATGTCATTAGGAATTGATGTTGAACATCCGGTCCCTCATGTTCATACACAAAATGGCATGGCTGAGTCCTTGATTAAACGGCACAAAATGGCATGGCTGAGTCCTTGGTTGAACATCCGGTCCCTCAACTTATTGCTAGACCGTTAATAATGAGAACAAGGCTCCCAATTTCGGTATGGGGTCATGCAATCTTGCATGCTGCTGCACTAATTCAAATACGGCCAAGTGCATATCATAAATACTCCCCATTACAATTAGGTTCTGGCCAGAAGCCAGATATATCCCATCTCCGCGTTTTTGGATATGCGGTTTATGTACCTATAGCTCCACCACAAAGAACAAAAATGGGACCACAAAGGAGATTGAGAATATATGTCGGGTTTACATCACCAAGTATAATTCGGTATCTTAAACCGCAAACTGGTGATATGTTTACGGCACGTTTTGCTGATTGCCATTTTAATGAGGGTGAATTCCCAGCATTAGGGGGAGGAATTAATGAAATTCCAAAAGATATTACATGGTGCACACCATCTTTATTGCACCTTGATCCCCCTACGAAACAACGTGAACTGGAAGTTCAGAAAATTGTATATTTACAAAATTTAGCAAATCAACTACCAGATGCATTCACTGATACAAGAAGGGTGACAAAATCTTATATACCCGCTGCGAATGTTCCATCTAGAATTGATGTTCCCGAAGAACAAACTGATGGAAAAATAAATGAACCTAAAGTTCAGTTGAAAAGGGGGAGACCAATGGGCTCAAAAGATAAAAATCCCCGTAAGAAAAAGAAATTGGGAGAAGTAAATGAGAAGATTCCTGAAGAGTTGGATACAGAGAAAAGTCCTGAAGACGGAAAAAGTCTTGAAGACGAAAATAATAAAGAAAACCATGAGATCAACTATACCCAAAATAGAAAAATATGGGTTAAAAATGAGATAGATGATGATGATGGAATTTTCTCATTCTATGTATCTTGCAAATTGTACTAGACCAGATATTGCTTTTGCTACTAATTTGCTTGCAAGGTACAATTCATCCTCTACTCGAAGGCATTGGAATGGGATAAAACACATCTTCCGCTATCTTCAAGGTACAATTGATTTGGGATTATATTATTCTAGAAACTCCGAGTTTGGTCTAGTTGGTTTTGCAGATGCAGGATATCTATCGGACCCTCATAAGTCTAGATCACAAACTGGATATGTTTTTACCATTGGAGGAACTGCAATCTGGTGGCTTTCTCAAAAGAAAACGATAGTAGCCACTTCATCAAATCACGCAGAGATCATTGCTCTTCATGAAGCGTATAGAGAATGTGTATGACTTAGATCTATGACTAACCATATTCAAGAAGCAAGTGGATTAGTCATCAAAAAAGAGCCAACAAGACTATATGAAGATAATGCTGCATGTGTTGCTCAAATCAAAGAAGGCTATATCAAGAGCGACAGAACAAAACATATTCCTCCAAGATTCTTCTCCTACACTCAAGAACTCGAGAAGAATAAGGAAGTCGACGTTCAGTACATTCGTTCAAGTGACAATGCAGAAGATCTATTCACAAAGGCGCTTCTAACTTCTACATTTAGAAAGCATGTTCAAAGTATTGGAATGCGTCATCTACGAGACCTATGAAGTCTTTTCCAGGGGGAGTATGTGTTACTGTACTCTTTTTCCCTTATCATGGTTTTTATCCCAATGGGTTTTTCCATGATAAGGTTTTTAACGAGGCAGTACGTCATACATCTATGGTGATGAACACTTGTAAGACGTGATCCTGATTATTTGAGGAGGAGCTTGCGAAGTTGCACTCTTTTATCCTACCAAGGTTTTTCCCACTGGGTTTTCCTGGAAAGGTTTTTAACGAGGCAACAAGAAATATTACGCAAGAGACAATAGTGACGCTGGTCTCCAAGGGGGAGTGTTATGAAAATCAAATTCAACAAACATTCCACTAAGAAGTCAATGGTGTAAAATCACCAACACTTCCCACTTATAAATGGATGGTGTAAAACATTTATGTGGAGACCACCATCACTAAACATCTCTATATTTCTTCTCTATATATACCATCAAATTCATTGTAAAATGTACACCAAAAAAGATCACAACAAAATCAATGCAAAAACTCTCTCTATTTTCTACTTCTCTCTTATATTGACACTTATTTCTTAAGTTATAAAATCATTCGAAATACGTTTTCACAACAAAAAACTATTTCTTTGCGTTTTTAGACTAACCGTTTTATGTGAATAAGATCAACTACGTTTTATCAGTTTTAAGGCTTCAATTCCCATCTTTACGATGTTGTATATATGAAGAATTAGCCAAATTCAGCTTTCATATAGCCAAACATCAACCAAGCCCATGATGTCATAAAAGATAAAACTATTAAATATTGAAAATATGACAATTTCCTTATAATTTCTAACAACTTACATATATCATCCAAAATAAGTAATAGAAAATTTTAAAAGTAAAATTAAGAAACTAATCAGAATAAACCTTTGTTTGAACGGTAGCGGTTTTAAAGATTTTGTTTTCCTCAAATATAGGATAACTATAAGTCTATAATTGTCTTTGTAGTAGAAATTTAAAAGCTATTTATGTTTGTTAATCTATAACAACCAGAAACTAAAAACTTAAAACCTAAAAAAGAAACCCTAATAAAATATATATAAACTCTAAAATATTTGTATCCATTCAAGATCTAAATCAAACATGGCTTCCTCATCTCTCAAATGTTTGTCTTCTATCGTTGTTCTTACAACTTTCTTTGCAATCTCATTGAAGCCTTGTTCTGGCCACAATAAAACCCACTGGAACACCGCCGGCATCACTTGGTATGGCGACCGCGAAGGTCCTGGCAGCACAGGTAATTAATCAAACCATTAATTCTTCCAATAAACTAATAAAACTTGAAAACATTTGTCCATATTTACCTATGTACGGTTCGTAAAATATGTATACAGGAGGAGCTTGTGGATATGGTGATGCAGTGGCAAAGCACCCGTACAGATGTATGGTTTCAGCCGGAGGACCTTCATTGTTCAAAGATGGAAAGGGTTGTGGGGCATGTTACAGGGTATTTCTATAAAACATTTGCAATTCATTGAAAATGATATTGTAATGTATAACAAATATACTAACCATGCATGTTTATATGTTATAGCTTAAATGCGACCATCCGTTGTGCACGAAAAAGCCGATTAAGGTGATGATATCGGATGAGTGTCCCGGCTGTACGAAGGAGGCTGTTCATTTTGATCTTAGTGGCAAGGCCTTTGGTGCATTGGCCAAACGAGGCAAGGGCGATCAACTACGCAACCTTGGAGAACTAAAAGTTAGTTACAAACGGTACGTATTGTCAAAAACCGAGTCGGTTCGGTTTGGTCAAGTTTTTGGATAGAAAAATAAATATATATATATATATATATGTTGGATTATATAAATATATATATATATATATATATACTTAATTCTAATCAATATCATACATATATATATATATATATATATATATATATATATATATATATATATATATATATATATATATATATATATATATATGCAGTGCATGTTGCAAACACCCGAAGGCTAAGATCGCTATCCATGTCGACTCCGGAGCAAATCCTTACTACATGTCATTCGCAGTTAAGTTTGCAAACGGTGATGGGAACTTCGCCTGCATCGAGGTCCAACCGGCAGGAGGAAAGTATTTGAAAATGGAGGAAATGAGATCCGCTGTTTGGAGACTAAGCCCTGGTGTTCCTTTGAAGGGTCCGTTCAACATCAGGCTTACCTCCGCGGTCTCTGGTAAGAAGATCGTTGCGAAAGGCGTTATCCCTGAAAAGTGGAGCCCTGGTGCTATTTACCACTCTAAGGTTAACTTCCCCGTTCAAAGGAAGCAGAAATGATTTAATTTTTCTTCCCCCCTAAACGAATTGTAACGTTTGAAAGGAAGAGGGGTTTTATAAACTTGTAAGGGATAGTAAAAACTAATTTGAATTTTTTTCATATCTACTTATGTTCTTCATATGGGCCTAGAGTTGTTGTCGCTCGGCTAAAAAAGCCCATGATTTATAAACGGAACCCGGTTAAGTTTACCTTTCAATGTGGAGTATTAGAGTGATAGACCGGATCAGATCGGTTTATGAGAGGCGTTTAATTTCTGTATGTGAATGAAGAAGTACTTGCACAAAGCATTGATGAACTGTTCTTCACGAGTTTGGTAAATAAAGACTTCTTAAGTTCACTCATAAAGTCTCTTAATTGTGGTAAACCACCTAACTACGTAAATTTGTTGAAGTTAAAAGTAAAAAACGCGTTTTTATTAGAAACACACCAATATGAAAGGAAAATATAGAACGTTACAAGAAAAAGAAAAAAAAACAAAACAAAACTCTAAATTGGTAGTATATGGGTTTGCCATAATTATGGCATCTTGACTTGTTCTTTTTCCCAAGACAACGCTATTTTCTTCACATTATTAATCTAACTAAGAAAGATCCAGATTAAAAGGGAAAGAACATTATTGTTATAAACTTAATTAATCTGTTATACAATATACTTTGAATCTGTTACGAATAATAACTTGTAAGATGGTCAAATCACATTGAATTGAACCTTAATTTTTGTGTTTACTTTTTTAATTGTGGAATTTTGTTATAAACTAATTTGTTAAAGTTACTGCTCGGTGAGGGTAATTTAAAAAACAACCGTCATTGGACTAGTACGTGGCTGTCACGTACTGTAAACTCACAGCAAAGAGATGTTAACCTTTTTTTGGACAACGGTTTTGTTTAGCTGGTTGGTTCGTCGTTACAACAAAACAAACCTCCTCCTCAAGACTTTCTCGTACAACAGCAAAGTTTCAAATTCCGAAAATACCCTTTTCACTAAAAAACTGTTTGTTTTTTTGGGGGTAAAATTAAGAACTTTAAAAGACCCAGCCTAGAAATAGACAAAAAAACAGCTGCGTTGCGTCTCTGCTATTTCGGGTGTAAAAACAGAAACTTTTTAGCTATTTTTAAAAAACCAAAACTTAAATAGAAGGGTAAATCGGGAAAATCAAAAAAAGAGAAGGGAGTTTGTAATAAGAAGTTTGCAGAAACGGGCAAGGCTCGCATGTTACATTGTCGCTTCTTCAACTTCATGCATACGCTTTTATTAGATTTTTTTTTTCTTCTTTCCGTTTTCCAGATCAAAATTAAATTTAAGTTTTTTTTTGTTAAATAGTAAGAAAGAGAGAGAGATAAATAAAAATTAATTAAGTTGTTTTCTTTTTAAATCTTGTTTGAGTACAAATATTAAGTTCATTGGTGGAGAGGAATGCTTGTAGATTCCACTTCTCTTTACTTTTTTCTCTTCTTCTCTCTTTTTCTTCTTCTCTGTTCTTGTTCTTGAAGATGGAGAGTTACAAGTGCAGGGTTTGCTTTAAGAGCTTCGTTAATGGAAGAGCTTTAGGTGGTCACATGAGATCTCACATGCCGAGTCTTCATGTTGATGAAGATGAAGAACAAAGGCCGAGTCAACTCAGTGATGAGACTGAGTCAGATGTTTCATCGTCTTCTTCAGAGGAAAAGAGAAATGGTTTGAGAGAGAATGATCCGAAGTTCTCTGTTCTTCTTGAAGATGGTGAAAGCGAGACCGAGTCTTCTAGGAATGTTATTAACCTGACCCGGAAACGATCTAAGCGAACTCGGAAACTCGATTCGTTTGTAGCGAAGAAGGTGAAAACGAGTCAACTCGGTTACAAGCCTGAGTCTGATCACGAGCCTCCTCATAGCTCAGCTTCTGATACAACGACGGAAGAAGATCTAGCCTTTTGTCTCATGATGCTCTCGAGAGATAAATGGAAGAAGAACAAAAGTAATAAAGAAGTAGTAGAAGAGATCGAGACAGAAGAAGAATCAGAAGGTTACAACAAGATTAATCGAATAACAACGAAAGGGAGATACAAGTGTGAGACTTGTGGGAAAGTGTTCAAATCTTATCAAGCATTAGGTGGGCATAGAGCAAGTCATAAGAAGAACAGAGTAAGTAACAAAACAGAGCAACGAAGCGAAACAGAGTATGATAATGTTGTTGTTGTTGCTGAGAAGAGAATCCATGAATGTCCGATATGTCTTAGAGTTTTTGCATCGGGACAAGCACTTGGAGGTCATAAGAGATCTCACGGGATTGGGAATTTGTCTGTGAATCAGCATCATCAAGTTCATAGAAACGAGTCTGTGAAACAGAGGATGATAGATCTTAATCTTCCTGCACCAACCGAAGAAGACGATGTCTCTGTGGTGTTTCAATGAATGCTGAATAAAGGTAACAGACTTTGCGTGATTCGGGTCGTCCAAATTTTCGTAAAGTTTGAATCTTTTTTTTTTTTACTATTATTATTTTTGGGGTCGAGCTAGAAAAAAAAAAAGATAATGTTTATTTTAAATGCAAAGGAGGCTACTTTTACATGTTCTAACGCCGATTCTTTTTTCGTATTGGCCTCACGTCGTGTTGGCCTAACCACATAAATTGAAGAACATTCAAATAAGCTTCTACTTAGTTTATAGACTATTAATGTTGATTTTATTATATAAAGTATAGACTTTTAATGTTTGTGTTAAGTTGTAATATTGACTCTTCTTGCTTCTTCTACTTTGTTTGTTATTGAAAGCTACTACTAGTTAGAGTGCCCACTTGAGTACTTATCTCATTTCTCTTTGTATTAGAGTTAGTCAAGCCTCTAAGAATTGAGAATCGTTTTCAAAGTCCAAAGATATTTAGTCTAGAAGTAAATAAGACGTTTCGGTTGGTAATTTTCTAGTTCCAACTTCCAACTTAATCTTACAAAATTATGTACTTGTGTTTAATCATTAGGCTAGCTATTCAGAATTTTGACTACAAAACATATATTAAGTTCACAAATTCGTAGTAAGATACTTGTCTTAAGTTCATTTTGTAATGTTAACCATCATATTTATAAGTTACTTAAAATGATAGTATAAAAGACTTGGCTGCACAAGTAGATTTGCGTTTGGTCTACCACAAATGTAGAAATATTCTTCGAGTATACTTTATTCTTTACTTATGACTTGAAGCAAAACCCACTAACTTTCACCGCCCCAATAGAATCCAACAAATTGTGACTCAGAGTGGTTGTATCCAAGTAATTGCAAGCTTGACTAATCTCACACTATTAATTTGGTAAGACTAATTACTTGGGATTTGGTGAGATTAGTTTCCTTGAAATCATTTTCATCTGATAAATTATTTTTGTTCCAAATTTTGGAGGCATTAAAGTGTAAGAAGCTGGAATGAAAAAATAAGTGAGTGACAAAAAGAAATGGAGAGTTAAATCGTAAACAAAAATCTCATTTTATTAAATGCGTCTTCTCTGTCTAAATTTGTGAGGCCATTTGATGCCAGCCGTTGGTACAAAGATCCTGAGACTGACACTAACCTTCACTAATATTCGCCTATGAAAAGTATTAAGTAAAAGCAAACCCAAATCTTCAACAAGAAAATAAAAATAAATTAAATACGATTAGAAAGTTGAACTAGTTTGTTTGGTCTACTCAACTTATGGCTTACTTCACAATTATGTTGCTGTTGATTGGTCATGCATTAATTCTTAGGGAAGACAAATTCGGGTTAATTAAAAACAATCGGAGCACCGGATCTTTTTTTTTTAGTTTAACAGTGAATTTCCAATCTTGTTTTCACTTGGCAACCATATCGCATGAAAAGACGGATAACCACTAAATAACTAGATAACACGATTCAAAGAAAAATAACAAATTACAATGAGCAACAAATATGTTGGTTACCCAAAACGAATAGAAATTTTTATAAGCTAAGCTATGATTTTTTTTCTCTTCAAATTTTAATTTAATATGTTTGTTATCTCATTATATATTATTTTAAATTGATAACATAAAAAGAAAAAAAACAAAGGAGACAAATCACATTGGGTGTGGTTTAAAAACAGAGACGCACAAAGAAAAGATGTTTGGTTGGTCTCTGACTCAATGCACCAGTTTCAGCTTCAAGTCTTCTTCTATTAATTTTCTTTTTGTAGTTAATTAATGTTTTGGAGTGCTCCTTTTTTTTTTTTTTTGGCTTTTCCTAACTTCAATTTGTTATATTATATATAGAGAAGAAAAAAACTTATAATAATGTCTTACACTTAACACAACCACCGTTATCTATCAACTTAGAAAATCTCAATACGATCCAGATTGTGTATTTGGAACACTAACCCGTTTGTTAGAAATTTACATAAGTTATCGGTTGACTCATACCGTATGAGAACAAATGTATCTCAATTTAAAAGAAAACAAAACAGTGACTTCCACGTTATTACGCTAAAGCTTAATTGGTCAACTGATTCATAAAGTAACTTTCAAGAACATAAACCGCTTTAAGTTACGATTTTAATTGCGACTCAAAGAATTGATTAATGGATAACGTGTCCATGCTTTAAACTTGGACCAGTTAAAAATTTAGTGAATATAACTGAATAACTGATGATATAAAATGGTAGTAAGATTTTTTTTGGGGAAAAGAAAGTATGCAATAGTACAATAATTAAAAGCCGTAAAAATATACTTTGTAGTATCGGTATGAAAATGATAGAGGTACGTACCTCTAGTACTACTAATTTTTTTATTTTTTTTTTTATTTTTTTTTTTTTAGTACTACTAATTTTTACTGGTTTTGTTATTGGTAACAAAAAATATGTGGTACTTCCATTACGGATACCATAAATATTCATCAATCAAAGTTCATACATATGATGGTATGAACAATCAACTAAATCGGACATCTCTCTAATATTTACTTATACCTGTTTTTTATTGTCTCTTCTTTTTCCCAAACTAGACTAGTTCCAGGTCTTAGAACTTGTTTTTGATCTAAATTTTCAAGGTACTAAAAATATGTTCCTCAAAATATTCTGTTTTCTCGAAGTCACGTCTCAAACTCTCCTTTCCTTAACCCTAAATTCTTAGTATATCAGGCGAACAACCGTTTCAAATTTGATACCCTTTTTTAAGAAAATAATAGTGCAAAAAAAATATAGTACAAAAGCATTGAAACTTCTTGGAAACGCAAGAGAGAATTGGGTGAAACCGTCTCGGGACACAGGCTAAGACGCTTATAACAATGTCGTCTGGCAATTTAGAAAACAACAACGATGCCTCCTTCTTGGTGGGAGACACACATATCGTCTTAGCCACTGGAAGACGACGGAACCCTAAATAGTTATCAAAATATTTGGTTACCAGTAGGCCTGGGCAATCGGTGGGAACCGGTTAAACCGAACCGAGTAAACCGAAACATTCGGTTATCGGGGCCTAAGCTTTGTGGACGATCAAACCGAACGGCATATTTCATTTAGTAGCTGGGTTATTGATTTTCTTCTTCCTAAAAATATTCACCGGTTTACTCGGTTCGGTTTAACCGGTTCCCACCGATTGCCCAGGCCGTTTACCCTCGTGATTTCGTTTAAAACTCTCAAGCTATAGATCTATAGTGGGCTTTAAAAGCAGATGGGCCTACTATTCAAGTTATCAACACGTCGTCGTATAACCCATAGAAGCTCGTTGTGTTTTTGTGCCGGACATGATTATCTTTGGCTCTTTGCATCCAACATGTAAGATTTTTCTCCCCGGAGACGTTAATAGAAGAATTAGCCAACGGATTTAGGGATCTTACCGTTCCGCGATTCGCCGGTGAGTTTCTCCGATTTCATATTTTTCTATGCGTACTCTTTAACTCGATTTCCTTATATGTTTCGTGTCTGCTTTCCCAAGAGTTCATAGTAAAATTAATCGGTGTAAATTTTGATAATCGTCTTCAATTTGATAACACTAGTAAGAAACAAAAGTTTGCGTCTTGATTGAATTCGAAGAAACGAATTCAAGATTCATACTTGTTAATTGAAGACTATAGGTGATAACTATTTCACTTACCGGTTTCGATTTGATTTTGATTTCGATTATCCGGTTTAATAGCTTCAAGTGTTTCCCCTGTGTCCATGTATCGTCCTGGTCCTGATAATTTTACTTACTTGGCAGTGAAATACCTAAAGTACCCCTCAAACTGAATTGTAATTACAGTCATATCCCCAAAACAACCTTTAGTACTGAAACGAAAGCGATTTCTCTCTCGGCGCCGCCGCAATCAAAACCTCACCGCCGTCGCCATCAACGCAGTTCTTCATTTCAGGTGAGCCTTTCTTCGTTCCTCATTCCGATATAGCCTCCCAGATACATTTTCATGCTTCAATTTCATTTTTGGTTTCCTGGATTCATTGTTTAGCTTATTGATCGATCTGGTTGATCTCACTTAGGTCTATAGATTCATATTCAGCTTTCTATGAGTTTCTTATGGTTTTGGTTGTTAGTTGCTAATATTTGTTCCTTGAGGAAACAAAAGACTGATGGAATTGACTACATAGGAATGGTGAACAAGATTGCAATGTTTCTCTCTGAAGCAATGAATAACAATGTTGTCATAAACATTTGTTTGGGAGCTTATTATAGACTTATTATAGGAGCTTTGGTTTTACTGTTTACTTTCGAGAATAAACAAGGATCACAACAACAGACACTCGATGCCAACCTAGTTTTACAAATGCAATTATGCAAACGATGAGACTAAGTGCTAATCTTTACTTTATCTGAATGAATCATTTTAAGTGAAATGAACCTACCGAAAATTTAACAACCTCTCATATCATGATCTTGGGGGTAGACACTTTAGACTCTTCCTTGGTTGTGTCACCTGGAAGAAAGAACATAAAACCAATTAGTGAATGCAAAGCTAATCTCCAAAGGCGACTTCTAATCATGATTATATCTATTTCCCTCCCCGTTACGCTCTAAAACATATCAATTCTAACCCCATTTCTCTTTGTATTCGATAAGTGCAACATATTTCTTTATCGACCCCCCAAAGCTACCCTAGTTTGTAGTTGCATCCTATCACAATTCACAAGCACAGATGTATCAATCAGTGATACCTAACTACACATTCTCAAAACCAGTAACCCCTCTTAAGTTGTTAAATCTAAGGCTTAATCTTTTTCCTGTTCTCCATCTACAGGTGACATATACACAAACATGACACTAGTTTGTATAGATATGTAATTACCAGATTGAGTGGTGGTTGTGGCTTCGCCATAGATGGCCTTAAGCTTAGACAGAGGAACAACAGCGGCATTACCCGCAGAGGCGGCATCAGCAAAGAGCTGCTGTTTCCACTCCCACATTGTGACTTTCATTTCCTTGTTAGACTTGAAGAGCGAATCCTTCTGCTCTGCTAAGGCCTCAACATACTTTTGTTGTTTATCAGATCTCAATCCCAAAACCACAAACGATACTCCCAAACAAGTGCTTATGACAACATTGTTATTCATTGCTTCAGAGAGAAACATTGCAATCTTGTTCGCCATTCCTATGTACGACACGCGGAATCCCGGTGACGAACGGACGGCGTCTCCGGTCACCGGCGGTGGCGCGTGGACGACACGCGCGGAAGAGACGGCGGCGCGTGGAGGCGCTTCCGGCGGCGGTTCGGAGCGTTCTTGGTGTCTCCGGCTTCGTCTCGTCGTCACGAATCCGATGGTGCCCTTGGTTTTGCGAGATTCGAAGCGGTTAGGGAGAAATCTTGAAAATACTAAACGGCCCGAAACTAAAACCTTTAAAACTCGGTTTTAGGAGTTACCTTCGACTAAGCTTTCCGTTGGCTTAGTCGGCTCGGTTGCGGGAGAGGCTTCGACGGCGGCGGTTCGATGGTGACTCTAATTTCCGGCGAAAATTCGGCAGCGTAACTTTACTCAGGAGAGTTGTGGAGAAATGACAAGGAGAGGAGGGCTTTTATAGAGAAATGGAGAGGGTACCTAGGTTAATTAATTGGGCTTCATGGGCTTCGGTTTTGGATGGGCCTTGGGCCAAAAAAATTGGGCTGTTACAGTTACTTCTCTTCGGATCCCAATCTGGCCTACTCACTTCCCTCCAACCCCAGCTTCCTTTCCTCTCGTCCGCTGTTATCCTCTTCCCGTACTTCATTCTCCTTGCTGTTCAGACATTAACAGAGATCCTCACATGGTACTGGCAATCACCGGTCTGGCTAGTCACACCAGTTGTCTACGAGGCTTACCGAATCTTGCAACTGATGAAAGGGTTGACACTTAGTGCAGAGGTCAACGCACCCGTTTGGGTGGTTCATATGCTTCGTGGGCTTGTCTCTTGGTGGGTATTGATCTTGGGAATGCAACTCATGAGAGTTGCTTGGTTTGCTGGTTTTGCATCTAGAACAACAACAGGTCAGCAACCACAATCTGTTGCTTCTAAGTAAAGATAGATGTTTCTTCGTTTAGTTTTTAAAGTGCATGTCAGAAACTAAAGATCTGTAACTCTTACTTCACTGTATAGCTTTTATTATTCGTGAGTTGGTGATAATGATAAAAAAAAACATATTCTTTATGATCATATTCTATATTATTCGCTTTTTTAGTTAGGTATGTTATGTTATTCATTTCAATATTAAAGGTTGATAGGTAGATGTTAAGGTTGAGAATATGCAAAGGTTGACAGATTCCTATCAAGGAAAGACATTTAATAATAAACGAAAAACGATGAAAATGTTTTCCTTAAGAAAGTAGAGCATAATGTCGAATAAGACTAGTTTATATGGTTTTGTATTTTACTAAGCCAAAGAAACAATGATCTATTGAGCAAACATATAGTATTTATTAGAGTAAATAAAGGAAAACTACTAGTATCTCTGTTCACAAACGTGTTAAAACCATCAATCTATCACACCATCAACATTTTATTCAATACATACTTTTAATCCGTACCACCTAAACAATGTATCATCTTGTAGTCAGGAGGGACGTCGGAGAGTAGGCAATTAGACCACTCGACCCGCCCTTGAACCCCTACTACTCCACGCCGACGCAAGGCGATCATTGTACACCAAATCTCCATTTTCTCGGGTTCATGCCACAAAAACGCCAACTTTCCGTTGCAGTCAACGATTGTGAGATTCTTGGAATCATACCCGTTAAGATTCAAACCAGCAACCACTCCCCATTCCTTCTCCTTACCACAATAACTCAAGATAAGAGTGATCATAAAAGTAAAGCACATTGTCAATCACACACACATCCCTATCCCTAATATATATAAAATTTATATGTTTTAGTTATGTAATTATCGAAATAAAAATAAAAATATATACAACTGATGAGAGGGTTAAACCTCAGCGTAGAGATCATTTGGGTGGTTCATATGTTTCGTGGGCTTTGTCTCTTGTTATAGAGTTGCTTGGTTTGCTGGTTTTGCCTCTAGAACAACAAACCAGCAACAACAACAAGATATGTTGCTTAAGTAAAAAGATAAGAGCATCTCCAACAGTAATATCTGGAGGAATGTCTCAAGATTAAAAAAATAGAAAATAATATAAAAGTAGGAGAGAGTATAGACACAGTTTCTGGTTTGAGAAACTGTGTCTCCACTTGTCCTTTTATTATTGGCCAATTTTTTTATAAAATAGTATTTTTGAGACACCCATACAGTATCTCATGGATCGGGATACTCTAAGAGATGTTTCGTCCTTTAGTTTTGAAGTCATGTCAGAAAAAAAAAACTCTGTACTGTGTTATAGAGTTATAGGCATATGTTTTAAGCATTGGTGAGTACTTTGGTAACAGTAAAAAAACACAACGTTATGATCAGATTCTATATTCCTCTTATCCTCTATATAGTCTATCCTTTAGTTAGGTATGTGTGTTTGCGATTAGAGCGCGTTTGCGTTTTGATCAATTTTAAGGGTCTGATTGGTTTAAACACAGCGGTTGCGGTTGTGGTTGCGGGAGTTTGCGGAAGCGGGCGGTTGCGGTTTCAAGCGTTACCAAGCGTTTTGAACGACTGGTTTAGCGTTTGAAAATGGATGCGTTTGCGGAAGTTTTATGACTGGTAAATCAGCGGTTGCGGTAGCAGTTAAATAAAAAAATGACCAAAAAAAATAAAAAAATATTACAAAAAAAGAAATAAAAATACTAATATATTATTATGATAATATTAGAAAAATTGAACATGCTTAATAATTAAAACCATAAATAAAGTACTAAATAGTTATTCAAAAATAAAGAAATTTTGTAATAAGATAGTATTTTATACTGGGTTAACATCAAAAATTGCATCAAGTAATGAGGCAAACTGTAAATAACGTTGAATTCAATCAAAAAACAAGTGATTTTCTATTCGAGAAAATAAATCGAAACATATATTCAATCAAAAAGCAAAGCAATACATAATGAAAAGAAAAAAAAAAAAGATGCTAAGAAAAATATTCAAAGAGTTACACATGAGGTGATGAATGAATAAAATGATATATGATACTTATGTTTGGTTCTTGATTTTCATCAGTTTGGGTGGAAGACATTGAGAAAATAAAATTTTAGAATATTGATTAGAGTTTATGATGAGAACGTGAAACAAAGATAAAAGATACATATAGGATAAATATATTTTATAATAATTATAAGTAAAGGTTTGTTTGTTTTTTTTTTTTTTGTTTTTTTTTTTTTTAAATCCAACCGCTACCGTCCGCAACCGCAAACGCTTGCGGGAAGGAGTTTTTGAAATTCAGCGATTTCGAGCGGTTTGAAGCGGTATGGAGCGGTTTCTATGATTGGTACCAACCGCTAACAACCGCAACCGACCGCTAGCAACCGCTAGGAAGGTGCTAGCGGGAGAACCAATCAAACCCTAAGTGAAAAGACAACAATACCCTTGAGAAATGAACAAGACAAATAGCGATGTCCCACTCAATTCATTAGCTTCTCTCTCTCGATCTCGGTTTCTCGATCGACGACTGCTCTCTCTGAACCGGAGACGGCGTCACGGGACGAATCTAATCGCCGGGAAACTGTTGTTTATTCTTTTTGTCGTTTTTTTTTGGAAAATCGAATTGAATCTCCGGCGATCTGATCGGGATGAGTAACAGCGAGCTTCTCACCGTGGAGCCTCTCGATCTTCAATTCCCTTGTAAGCTTATTCATACCTTTTCAATATTTCGCATGTCTCTTAGTCCCAGATCTATGTATTTCTCATAATCTTCTTCTCTGATTTGATGTAGTTGAATTGAAGAAGCAGATCTCTTGCTCTCTGTATTTGACGAACAAGACCGACAATAATGTTGCCTTTAAGGTTATAATTCTCTTATTTAGCCTTATCAATTTTGGAATCGAGAAAATTGTTTCGTGTTTCTGAGGCTTCTCTTGGTTTGTGATGATTTAGGTTAAGACTACGAATCCGAAAAAGTACTGTGTTAGGCCTAACACTGGAGTTGTTCTTCCCAGGTCTACTTGTGAAGTTCTTGGTCTGTTCTCTTATCCTTCTTCTCTCTTGTGATGGATTTGTGTTATTGGATTGGGAATTTGATGAATTCTTGTTGTCTGGTTTGATCTAGTGACCATGCAAGCTCAAAAGGAAGCTCCTTCAGATATGCAGTGCAAGGACAAGTTTCTGCTCCAAGGTGTGATAGCTAGTCCTGGCGTCACAGCCAAGGAAGTTACTCCTGAGATGGTACTATATGACATCCCATTGTTGATTCCATATGGATGGACACAGTTTGGTTTTGGTTATTCTTGTTTCTTGTAATGAAATTTTGCAGTTTAGCAAAGAGGCTGGACATCTAGTTGAGGAGACTAAACTGAGAGTTACTTATGTTGCTCCACCACGACCACCATCACCGGTTCACGAAGGATCTGAAGAGGGTTCTTCACCCAGGGCTTCTGTCTCAGATAATGGACATGGTTCTGAGTTTTCTGTAAGTACATTTTAACTTAAGATTTGATTTGAGTGCTCTGGTAGACATTTTTCTGTAGATTTTCATGTATTTTTGTGTTTAATTTTAGTTTCAGAGATTTAGCGTGGACAGGGCTGAACCTCAAGAAAACACATCTGAGGTATTTTTCACAATTTTTCCAAGTTTGTAACCGTCAAAATCATGTGAAATCATCTTTTGCTTTTGCTCTGTTTAAAACTGATGCGTTGCTACTTTGGAGGTAACTTTACTGGAAAGTTGCCTTTTAGGCTGATTTATTAGGTTGAGAATCTTTCTTTATGTTGATTACTTAAAAGGTTCATTACATTTTTAGAACCATGTCCAGAGCTCATTTATCTTTTTGTGCACCAAATCCTCTAGCTGTTGTTTGACACCAGAGATTCTACAATATTTCCATTACAGCTAAATTTTGTGTGATTTCAGGCGAGGGCTCTGATCACCAAGCTAACCGAAGAAAAACAGTCTGCCATTCAACTGAACAACAGACTTCAAAGAGAACTGGTAAAAGAACTTCCACTTGAATCCTTTTTATCTCTGAATCTCCTCCATGCTGTTGTTTTTAATTTTAGAACTAGAGGATTACTTTGATGATTAACAATTAGGAGCAAGTGTTTGTAGTGTTTTTTTCCATGATTTGAGAAGATATGCTTTAACTTATCATTTTTTTTTTGTGAAGAGATGCTTTAACTTATCATTGCATTGGCTCTTATCAAAATCTAACATAAAAATTGTGTTTCTTTTACTTTTTCTCCATCTTTTAACATGAAAATTGTTCCTTGAATCATACTTGTATATTCCACAAGCTTAGTTTAGAATCATGAGATATGTTATCTGACAAAGATTTTGGTTTGATGTGGCAGGATCAGTTAAGGCGTGAAAGCAAGAAGAGCCAAAGTGGTGGTATCCCATTCATGTACGTTCTTCTGGTCGGACTCATCGGTCTAATTTTGGGATACATTCTGAAGAGGACATAAACCACCCACCTGAATTTAATCCCTCACCCGCCACGAAGGAAGAAAAACAAAATAGACTTTTAACTCTTTTCAGTCGGACATTTTTTTCACTTCTGTATTTGTCAATTTCGCCTTAAAAAGGTGTCCTAGAAGATTTGTGTTTCGTAACTCAGTTTGCTTTGTCTTTTCAACTTTTGTAATCCAAATGATTTTGCGTTGGTTCTTTCTCCACTAATTCTTATCTTTCTTAACAAAAAATTCCGTCTCAAAACTTCCTCCTGTGTACCATATATGCTTTCTCTTGCTTTACCACATAATTTCTTACATCAATATTGAACATGGTGCAGAGATGAACCGCAAGGGCAATGTTCCATGCTTATATTTTAATTGATGAGGAAAGAAAGAGCTAAATCATATGCAACCGAGTTTGAACCACAAGTGAAAGAAGTGTAATTCGAAACAGTCACCGTCAAGAAATTATCTGATTCCATAGCAGGCTAGATACTTACCTGTCTCAGTCTCACAAGTGAGCTTTCACAACACATTAGATCCCACGAGTCATAACACACGGAGCCACCCTTGGCACCTAATGCACTAACCTAGACAACTTTTAGTATCTTCTTCTAGTTTCCATCTAAGAACCATGGACTTGGACAAAGACTAGACCAACATGACTCAGTTCTCCATTACCCTGTTGCATCTCCTTGGTTTGCTATTCATTTGTCCTAGTCTGGTCCATATACCCGACGTGGTTACACTAATGGACCTCAGAATATAGATGCTACACAAATCAAACTCGAAGCAAAGAAAGATACTAAATGGGAATTAAGTGGCAAGATGATGACCATACAAGTCTATTTTGTTTACCAACAAAAATAAAAAAATACAAGTCTATTTCTTACTAACCAGTAACAAAACCAAAGAATTTCAATTTATACTAGTAATCTAAGCCTCCTCATCTATTCATCCTCCTCCTCCAACGAGTTAGATTTATGACACCACAAAACTTACGGACCAAAATAATGGGATGCTAAATCTGGTTTGAAATTTAAATTTAACACATAAGTTTGAAAACATTTTTTTTTAATAAAAATAGTTTGTATGGTAAAAAACTTTTAGTTAAAAATAAAAATAAAATTAGTTAAAATATTATTTGTGAAAAATCTTAAGTGTTAAATTTGCAATACATGAAAACAAGTTGGATTTATGATACCACAAGACTTACGGACCAAAAGGACGGGATGCTAAATCCGGTTTGTTTTCAAGTACTTAAAATTAACACTTAAGTTTGAAAACATTTTTTCTAATAAAACTATTTTGTATAGTATAAAATTTTGGGAAATTGTTAAAAATGCCCCTTTTGGTGTACCCCTTTTAGATGTCTATTTTCAAAAATGCTCCTTTTTAAATCTGAAATTTTTATAAAGTTTTATTAGGTTTATAAGGTACTTATGGATTGTAACTACTACTTGAAGACTCGATCCAAGTATTTATAAGGTTTTATAAGGTGTTTTTAAAGGTATTTAAAATGCATTTATAAGGTATTTATAAAGTATTTATAAGATTTTAGATACATAGAAATGTAGTTTGTGTATGTTTTAATAATGTTATATACATATTTGGGTAAATCTTATATATATATTTTTTTTTTGTCAAACAATCTTATACTAGATAACAACCCGCACATAGTGCGGGATGAAGTGATTTAAGTAAAATTATTATGATTAAAATTATTATCTGGGATCCAAGATCCGTTTGTGTAAAACGAAACATGTAATAATTTTTTTTAATTCAAATTTGGAACTATTTCGTATAAGAATACGTTTTACCCGTGAAATATTTGAACCTGAAATAAAGATTCAATGTGATAAAAAAAATATTGACGAAATGTTACCATTTATGACAATATGCCTTTTTGTATGTTTAATAGATGTTGAGAATGATGAAAAAAAAAAAGAATATTGAGATTTAAGTATAAGAAATCCAAAATTTTATCAAAGATGAGATTTGATAGTTTCCAAGTTAAGATTTTGTAGTGTTCCAAATTAAGATTCTTAGATTATGAATAGATTATTACGAAATGGTTATAATGTGACCAGATTTTGGTTTATATATAAATGTGGTTAGTTTTTCTTCGAAAAGTTAGAATCCCTCAAAAAAAAATCGGATTTGAAGTATTCCTAACATATATAAAAAAGAGATTATCTTATTTATTTAAGTACAATAGATATAAAAATTTATGAAAGATGTAGAGATTTTCTAGTTTTAAATTCGAGATTCTTGAACCAAATTTATATATTTTATCATTTAAATAGAAATATAAATACAAAGATTATTTGCCCATCGGCTTGAGAAGATTTATATAAATGTATATAAAGAAAAATAAAGATTTATTAATTTAAGATAAACAAAAAGTGTATGTTTTTTAATTATTAAAAAATAGATCATTAATATAAATAAACAAAGCTCTTATTTGCTTTTTATTTATAATTTCGCTTTTTTTTTTTTTTATTTGTGTGATATATATATATATATATATATGTATTAAGACTAATGGCAAAATCTGTAAATAGTCTAGTAAAATTTGGATAATAATTTAAATGGGTGGAAAATCATTCTGAAAGCGACACGTCAGCATGGCAGTTTAGTTAATAACACATCAAAGGAATGTTTATTTTTAAAAATGTTTCTCTATTAATATGTAAGGGATTTTTAAGAGCATTTTTTATAAGGTTTTAAAGAAGAGGCATTTTTGAAAAGTGGCATTGAAAAAGGGGCATTTTTGCAAAAGCCCCAAAAAGTTTTAGTTAAATATCAAAACAATTTACTTAAATAAATCTTAAAGTGTTCAATTTATAATACGTAAAAACGGATTAAATTTATGACACCACAAGACTTACGGACCAAAAGGACGGGATG
>NW_003302551.1:19964274-19965166 GCF_000004255.2 Arabidopsis lyrata subsp. lyrata
CGTATTTAAATTTAACACTTAAGATTGAAAATATTTTTTAAAAATAAAAAAGTTTGTATAGTAAAAATTTAAGTTAAAAATAAAAATTTAAAATATTATTTGTGAAAAACCTAAAGTGTTAAATTTTCAATATGTGAAAACGGGTTAAATTTATGACACCACAAGACTTACGGACTAAAAGACGGGATGCTAAATCCGGCTTGTTTTCACGTATTGTAAATTTAACACTTACGTTTGAAAATATTTTTTAAAATAAAAATAATGTGTATATATAGTAAAAAATTTTAGTTAAAAATAAAAAAATAAAATATTATTTGTGAAAAACCTTAAGTGTAAAAATTTACAATACGTGAAAACGAGTTGAATTTATGACACCACAAGACTTACGGACCAAAGGACGGGATGCTAAATCCGGTTTGTTTTCACGTATTGTAAATTTAACACTTAAGTTTGAAAATATTTTTTAAAATAAAAATAGTGTGTATATATAGTAAAAAGGTTTAGTTAAAAATAAAAAGTAAAATATTATTTGTGAAAAACCTTAAGTGTAAAAATTTACAATACGTGAAAACGAGTTGAATTTATGACACCACAAGACTTACGGACCAAAGGACGGGATGCTAAATCCGGTTTGTTTTCACGTATTGTAAATTTAACACTTAAGTTTGAAAATATTTTTTAAAATAAAAATAGTTTGTATATATAGTACAAAGGTTTAGTTAAAAATAAAAAGTAAAATATTATTTGTGAAAAACCTTAAGTGTAAAAATTTACAATACGTGAAAACGAGTTGAATTTATGACACCACAAGACTTACGGACCAAAGGACGGGATGCTAAATCCGGTTTGATTACACGTATTGTACATTTAACACTTAAGTTTGAAAATATTT
>NW_003302551.1:19965541-19970203 GCF_000004255.2 Arabidopsis lyrata subsp. lyrata
TAAAAATAAAAAGTAAAATATTATTTGTGAAAAACCTTAAGTGTAAAAATTTACAATACATGAAAACGAGTTGAATTTATGACACCACAAGACTTACGGACCAAAGGACGGGATGCTAAATCCGGTTTGTTTTCACGTATTGTAAATTTAACACTTAAGTTTGAAAATATTTTTAAAAATAAAAATAGTTTGTATATATAGTAAAAAAATTTAGTTAAAAATAAAAAGTTAAAATATTATTTGTGAAAAACCTTAAGTGTAAAAATTTACAATGCGTGAAAACGGGTTGAATTTATGACACCACAAGACTTACGGACCAAAGGACGGGATCCTAAATCCGGTTTGTTTTCACGTATTGTAAATTTTACACTTAAGTTTAAAAACTTTTTTTTAAATAAATTATTTTGTATATATTGTAAAAAGTTTTAGTTAAAAATAAAAAGTTAAAATATTATTTGTGAAAAACCTTAAGTGTAAAAATTTACAATGCGTGAAAACGGGTTAAATTTATGACACCACAAGACTTACGGACCAAAGGACGGGATGCTAAATCCGGTTTGTTTTCACGTATTGTAAATTTAACACTTAAGTTTGAAAATATTTTTTAAAATAAAAATAGTGTGTATATATAGTAAAAAGGTTTAGTTAAAAATAAAAAGTAAAACATTATTTGTGAAAAACCTTAAGTGTAAAAGTTTACAATACGTGAAAACGAGTTGAATTTATGACACCACAAGACTTACGGACCAAAGGACGGGATGCTAAATCCGGTTTGTTTTCACGTATTGTAAATTTAACACTTAAGTTTGAAAATATTTTTTAAAATAAAAATAGTTTGTATATATAGTACAAAGGTTTAGTTAAAAATAAAAAGTAAAATATTATTTGTGAAAAACCTTAAGTGTAAAAATTTACAATACGTGAAAACGAGTTGAATTTATGACACCACAAGACTTACGGACCAAAGGACGGGATGCTAAATCCGGTTTGTTTTCACGTATTGTAAATTTAACACTTAAGTTTGAAAATATTTTTTAAAATAAAAATAGTTTGTATATATAGTAAAAAGGTTTAGTTAAAAATAAAAAGTAAAATATTATTTGTGAAAAACCTTAAGTGTAAAAATTTACAATACGTGAAAACGAGTTGAATTTATGACACCACAAGACTTACGGACCAAAGGACGGGATGCTAAATCCGGTTTGTTTTCACGTATTGTAAATTTAACACTTAAGTTTGAAAATATTTTTTAAAATAAAAATAGTTTGTATATATAGTAAAAAATTTTAGTTAAAAATAAGAAGTAAAATATTATTTGAGAAAAACCTTAAGTGTAAAAATTTACAATACGTGAAAACGGGTTGAATTTATGACACCACAAGACTTACGGACCAAAAGGACGGGATGCTAAATCCGGTTTGTTTTCACGTATTTAAATTTAACACTTAAGTTTGAAATACTTTTTTAATAATAATAGTTTATATAGTAAAAAAGTTTTAGTTAAAAATAAAAAAGAACACTTAAAATGAATATTAAGATGGGATAGAAATTGACCTGACTAATAATCGTATGGACTTTCATGGGCTTGACAGTTCTTTCTGTGCTGAATTTCCTTTTCTTATTGTTGGGCTTCGTAGGGTTTTGAAGATTGCAATCCAACCGTTAGTTTCTCCACGACCGTTACTGAAAACAAATCCTATGATCTCCGATCAATCCACCTCCTCTATCGCCATCTCCGTCGTCAATTGACGTTTATATCACCGCGAAGTCCTCTCAAAAGCTCCGGTAGATTTATTAAGACGTGATGCTTGTGAGATCTCTCACTAGACTTGATCGTCTTCAATGACAATGGCTAAGCGAACAAAGCCTAATCACAATTCACTACCGACCGTTGGCTTTAATTTCTGGAATGATTCTAAACGAAGAAGAATCTGTATCTTCATCTTCCACCACGACGCTCTTCTCTTTTCTAGCCTGGTTGGTCAAGGTTTGGAAAAGAGCAACGACAATACAACAAATCAATAGTTGATGATGAAATAGAAGCAGAAATCGAAGAAGAGAATCGAAAAAATCAAAGAATGAAATTGCCTCTTTCTCTCTCAATAACTCTCTCTCTGTGTTTCTCTGGTTTGTTTGTGATGAATGATGATCGATGATACTAAAACGATGAGACTATTTCTTTTTTTTGGTAGGAAAAACGATGAGACTATTTATAAGCACACATTTGTTTGAGATTCAAGTTTACTTTTTTTCAGCTGTTTCCTTTTTTCACATGTGTTAATTTCCTTTTTTCACTTCTCGGTTTATTTGGCAATTACTAAACCATCAAAATTTAATTTAATTTAGTTACTTAACCGTCACGTAGGCTCTTTTTTTCTTTTTTGTCAAAAGGCTCCTCTGTTCACTAAAGATCAGAAGACCAGAAAGAAGCAAAGTTTGAATATTTTTCTTAGATATTAGGCTTTCATATGATTAGGATTTAGAAACCATTGAGACAAGACCAACCGGAGTCTGTGGTAGTTGTCAATGTTCTCTTCCTTGAAGCTCATATACATCATCGTTTAGGAGCTTAGGAGAGAACTCATACGTGTTCCCTCTGACAAATACCTTATGAACAATTGGTAACTTTGCATAAAACTCCAAGACAACTTCAAGGTTATAAGGTTCCACATAAGTCACAGTGCTCAAAAGTTGCTTGTCCTTGAGAATCTGTTCAACTCAAAGACTAACAAAGCTCCCAACCAAAATCTACTGATCCCTGATCGAGTACTACTACTTTTTCCCAGAATAAATCATATCGAGAGCTATTGTTCTCAGTCAGGAATGATTTATTATAAGGACTACGAAGCGGAAGAGTTTCCTCTGGGTTCATACTATCAGATGTATACACAGATTTTCCTTTGGAGGTACAATCTCTGGCGTCTTCGCTCTTTTTTGCCTAACACAGGCTCCATCGGATTCCTCTGTTTCTTCCTCTGATACTAAGATGTAAGATGCAGACTTCTTCACTCCTGTAGGAGTAACACCGTCTCCAACGACCCTTCTAATGGATGCACAGTCGAAGTAGACTTTGCGTTCCCCAGACTTGAGCCACACAAATGATAAAGCATTAAAACAAGAGCTCATTCCAAAAAAGCTTATATCAGTCGAATTCACCATGAGATCATCCAGATTGTGAATTCATTTTCTCGAAAATCTGCAGATCATGTGACTTGTTTGGTCTGAGGATTTGAAACATGAAGAACAAGACAATTAATTCTGATCCAAGGAACAAAAAATCTCACACTTATAAATTTAGCCACCAATGACATATGTGGCTTTAACACTCAGGTTCCACGTAAAACCTTCCTTTGTAGCCAGAGACTTCGGGTTTAACTATTTTCACGGCAATAACCGAGAAGGAGAGTTATCAACGCGCTAACAGAGGCGCGTGGATTTCAGATACTCTCTCGTCGTACAACCAGGTCCACCACCACGAGCCCCATTAGTATCTCCACCGTACAAAACTTATAAGCTCCGATTAGATTCACCGAATCACACAATCTTTAACATCTCCTCCTTCCTTCCATGATTCCGTTATCGTAAAGATTTGTCCTTTATCCAAATTTTAGGGTTTTGAATTCTTCTTTCCTATTTCGGTTTTCAATGGCGCCTTTTGTTGGAGTCTGTAGGTATAAGCCATTACCGCTCTCATTGAGCTCTCTCTGTACATGTCCTTGCCGTTCTTCTCCAAGAAAGTAAAATTGGATTTGAAGTATTCCTAACATATATAAAAAAGAGATTATCTTATTTATTTAAGTACAATAGATATAAAAATTTATAAAAGATGTAGAGATTTTCTAGTTTTAAATTCGAGATTTTTGAACCAAATTTATATATTTTATCATTTAAATAGAAATATAAATACAAAGATTATTTGCCCATCGGCTTGAGAAGATTTATATAAATGTATATAAAGAAAAATAAAGATTTATTAATATAAGATAAACAAAAAGTGTATGTTTTTTAATTATTAAAAAATAGATCATTAATATAAATAAACAAAGCTCTTATTTGCTTTTTATTTAGAATTTCGCTTTTTTTATTTATTTGTGTGATATATATATGTATTAAGACTAATGGCAAAATCTGTAAATAGTCTAGTAAAATTTGGATAATAATTTAAATGGGTGGAAAATCATTCTGAAAGCGACACGTCAGCATGGCAGTTTAGTTAATAACACGTCAAAGGAATGTTTATTTTTAAAAATGTTTCTCTATTAATATGTAAGGGATTTTTAAGAGCATTTTTTATAAGGTTTTAAAGAAGAGGCATTTTTGAAAAGTGGCATTGAAAAAAGAGAAATTGTTAAAAATGCCCCTTTTTCAATACCCCTTTTCAAAAATGCCCCCTTTGAGAGTCCATTTTTAAGTTTGCCCTCTTTTAATTTTTAATGACCATTTTACCCTTATTTGAAACAAAATTATGTCCACCAAAAACAAAATATTTTTGCCGGGAAAGTGAATCCCGCAATTTTCCCGCCAAAACACTTGTAAAACCTTAAAAAACCTTGTAAATTTTTCCGTAAAATCTTCCCGCCAAAACTTTCCCGCCAAAAAATTTTTTGCGGGAAAGTATTCCGCAATTTTTTTGCGAATTTTTGGCGGAATTTTGGCGGAAGG
>NW_003302551.1:20626733-20629036 GCF_000004255.2 Arabidopsis lyrata subsp. lyrata
ACTAAACAAAAACCAATTAGGTAAAATAATTATAAATAGAAAATTTTAAATACTCTCTAGTCTAAATTGTTTTTATAATATGTTGTTAATTTACAACATATTATACAAAACTAACTAAAAATTTCATATTTACAAAAATTTCATATTTACAAAACATATTATACAAAAATTTCATTTTACAATTATTTTACCTAATTGGTTTTTATTTTATTTTTAGTTTAGTTTTGAAATTATCAAAACTAACTAATTATAAAAATCAATGCATTGAATATATATATACAAAATATTTTTATATTGAATATTGTATATATTTTTTAATTATATAATATTATAAATGATTCAATAACATAATTTTCTAAATATTAAAAAACTAAAATTTTTTTTTTTTGAATATTTATGTTGGTCAACGACGGTCAACGCCGGTCAAACTGGTCAATACCGGATTCCGGCGAAAAATGTATCAGAAAAAAATGTTTGTGATGTTGGCGACATGACTACATATAGTTCGTATATGTGGGCATGCGATACATATAGTTTGTGTAGTTAGAGATACATTTTTAAACTTTGCATGTGTGGCCATGTCTTCGCGGATACTTCGTGTAGCCAGCCATCTTTTTTCCTAGAAAATATCAAACAAAAAGTCATAGGGTCTCATTGGTAACTAAAAACTGTACAAATTTTTTAGCTGTAACATTTACCAGAATAGTGCAAAGCTGTATGAAAGAACTGTACAAGAAAGCTGTACAAAAAAGCTAAGAGTAAAATTGTTTGTAACGCTTTTGATAAAGTTTTTGTGATTGGTAACTGTCAAAGCTTTATGTTTTGTACAACTTTGTAAAGCTGTTACCAATCAAACCCATAATGATTCCAGACAGTCTTGAAAAAAGTATTTTTTAACAATAACAAATATAACCAAGAGTTATGATAAAGAGACAAAACCCTCATAAGCATTTACTAAAATTTATATTTATTAATAGAAAAATGTTATGGTGCAAAGACGGATCCAATGTGTTCAAAATGTTGCAAGAATAGTTTGTTTTATTTTCCAAGCAGATTTGTTACTTAAAGAAAATGAATGATCTTGAAATGGCAACACAAATGGTTTTTTTTTACTTCCAATCAAGAACTCAGGACCGGCCTAGTCATGACTGATTCATTCTAAAGTACACTATCTTAGGTGGTGGAAGCTTTGAAAGAGTCAATACAGCTCTCAGTTGCAAATGTTGTGCCCCAAAACTTTTCAACATATGTAAAGTTTCCGTAAATAGCGGGAGATTCCTCTTCCTCATTGATCAGCTCTTCCACGGGACCAATCACATCATCTTCAGAAGGAAAGTAGAATGTCGGTATCGATATCCTCTCCTAATTGCTTTTTACAACCGCACAGTGTAGCACACTTGTATTTGTCATTGCTTATCACCTAAGAGGAGAAACAAGCACATAAACTTAGCACAAAGAGAGTGAACAAAACAAAGGAATTTTTCAATTTGTGTCCTAGAATTACATGCATTTGGTCACCAAGATTGACTATAAATGTGTTGGGAACAGAATGAACAACAACCCATTTACCATCTTTAAACACCTGTAAACCAGAGACTTCGTCTTGAAGAAGAACAATGATCAAAATTGAATCTTTATGTGTCGGAAGTCCGTAAGTTAGCTCCGGTTGAGGACACGGCGAATACTAGTTTATGGCCATGTGTTGACAATGTTTGCCAAGTTTATTGCTTTCACGGTCTTTCAGAAGGCCTAAGCTCTCTAAGATTGCCTCAATAAGTGTCAGAACCAAGGCATTAATGTTTGTGGCGTATTCAGCTGTGACTTCGCTGAAAAAGATTGGAGTTGAGGGCCATCAGTTGATGAATTCTTTGATAGGCTAGCAATGGAGTCGAAGGTAGTCTTCCCAGTTAGAGACTTTCTCTGTGCAAACATTGAAACTAGTGGAGAGTCTCATTGTCTTTTTGTATCTGCAGAGTAATGCTTCACTCTTTCGCTCTCCGGTTGATGGAAAAACTCTCTCGCCACATTCATCATTCTTTTGATTGTTTCTTCTTGTACACCATGGTTCTTGATCTAGAACATGTAACAGTAACATTTTGATCAAACATAACAGAGTCTCTTTTGTAATAAAATAGAGTAAACACAATAGCATGCAATAAAGTTGTTTGAAAACAGAATATATTGCAAAACAAGCGTAAAATCAAGACAATATCAGAGTGTAACTAAAAAAACAGAGTAAAGGAGACTGAAAGTGAATAGTTCGTGAACTTGAAAAAAGCCATAAGAGAAGCATGCATGAGCAA
>NW_003302551.1:20629136-20642643 GCF_000004255.2 Arabidopsis lyrata subsp. lyrata
AGCAACTTGTGCAATCTGTGAGATGTTGTTTTTCAGCAAATCATTTCATCCTCACCAACAAAAAAAGTATGACAAGGCTTTTTTTTTGTTCTTGGAGTTTGTGGTTTTGATCGATCGAGTGTGAAATAGAATGTGTTTAGATAACATGATTTTGTTCTAGGATTATATATTTTAATCTAATCTCTTTTTTTTTTTTTGTTAAAGAGATATTTTTTAATCTCCATTATAAAAAAACTAGAAATATTAAATGCCAAAATCTGTAAGCAAATCATTTTTCAGAGAATGGTATCAAAATTTTCCAAATACACAGATATCTACCATTTAATAGTCTCTCATCCGCAGCGATAAAACCAATGCCTCTAAGCAAATAGCCTATCTAACCCTAATTTACTTTAATCTAACCCTAATTTATTTCATCTTCAGATTCTCTAATTTTCTTCTCGATCAATATCTCCGTATAGAAAACCATGTCTTCCGAACAAGAATCCGAGGGTAAGATCTGATAGACCTCTCTGTCTCTTGCTCGAAATTGTTTATTCATATCTGAACTAGATAGATTTCATCTAATCTGTCATAGTCAATCGATTGTATTCACGTTCGTTCAGATTCTTATTTTTTAATTTCGTTTGGTAATTAATGTTGATGATGCGTACCTTGTCCGTTTTGTGCAGAAGTAATCACCACATGCGTCTTCTGGGACCTCGAGGATTTCATACTCCCTGATAATTTAAATCCTTTTTATGTTTATCGTAACCTGTCATCAGCTCTTAAGAGTAAGGGTTTAATTGGTGGGTTGAAAATCTGGTTCTATTATGGAGGTGATCTAGATTTCACGGATGAAATCGCGGATAAGTATGAAGAGCTCGATACCTTCTTCTTTCGCCTAGGTGATATATATTCTTCTATTGAAATCTTTTTTTTTTTTTTTACTTATAACATATATATGCGTGTCTGTAATCTAAGATTTATTTCAATCTATAGAAGGGGATATATATGAGAAAGCTACAAGGATTATGAGGGACGCTCTTCTCTGGTCAGTGGACAATCCAGTGCGTGACGACATTCCTGAACAAGCAAATTTGTTTATTATCTCTAATAAATTCTCTGGAGAAGAAACCAAGGAACTCCTCAGTTATCTGCAAGCTTTGGAATCGAGAAAGTATAATATTCTCTTAGCACTTAACGAACCCGAATCATGTGAAGCGCTGCTTCCTTCTGTAAGCTTGGAATGGCTTTGGCATAGAATATTAGGTGCTGGTGATGATCTTGAAGATGATGTTGACAATACTACTCTTTGTAACTTGTGCAACAAGGAAGAAGAGTTGAAGGCAGCCAACCTTAAGATTTTGGAGATGGAGAAAGCACAAGCTGAACAAGACAAGGTGCTAGCTCAACAAACAAAAGAGCTCGAGTATTTTAAGAATATAGTATTTAACCAATTTCCAAACTTGGTTCTTCCAACCAATTCCTCCCACCCGAGACGATAATTAGTATTGTGTATTTTATGTGTTTATGTTATATCTTTTAATTTTTTTTTTTTTTTCTATTGATTTGTTGAGACTTTTTTTTGGTGAGCATTGATTTGTTGAGACTTGAGACTATTGGTTATTGATTGATAATTAAACTGAATCAAGAGGTAGAGCTACGTCAAAAAAATGTTGAGTCATATGACACACCGTACGTTTGGCAAAGGAGAAGATAACAAAAAAGAAAAGCATAGTTATTAATAAAAAAGAAATGTCGTTGACTTCTTTTTTTTTTGGGAAAAAACCCGGAAAAACCGCTATCTATTTTTTTTTGGCCGTTTAATACGTGTGTTTTTAAATTTGGAATAAAAATACCTCGTTTAATTGTTGTTGTCTTTTAAATTCTTTGTTTTTTAAATTTTGGTAGATTCATACATCCGCGTTAATGATAACGGAATCGTTAACCAGAGTTAAAAATTAACCCATAGTGTTTACGTATATATATACAATCTCTTTTCAAACGTGTACGAAGATATTATCTTAGTCTGTTGGTTAAACGTGGGATATAATATCTTTTGGGCCTGATGAGTTCGAGTCCTACCTTGGATTTTTTAGGCGTTTTAATTTTTTTTTTTCTTCTTGTCGTTACTCAGATCCGGTTAACGATTCAGATGAAGAAGAGGACGATTGTGCTTATCGATGACTTCAGATCCTAGATTAGCTTCCGATTTCGCTTGGATTATCTTCGATTTCGTCATTCCGAGCATAAATACGCGAAGCTTAATGGCAGATTTTCCCATTCTCTTCTCTTTGATTTCTTCGTTGTTGCAGAAGAAGAAATTTGTTCAGATTTTGGTTCCAAAATTGTTGAGATGGTATTGGCTTTCATTGGTGATGGACTCGTCTTCTTTTGTGTTCTTTTGGTGTCCACTCCATGTTTTAGCTTAAGGTGGTGGTTCTGGTGGATTTTGCCGGCGGAGTAACGAGAAGAAGAAAAGAAAAAAAAAATCTTAAAGAAAATTAAAAAAAGCTGCAGATCTGGGTTTCGAACCCTAGTTCTATGGGCAGAAAAATAGACCTCTCACCACCAGACCACGGTAATAAATACCTAAATAAAGTCAAACATGTTTTATATACCTATTTAAATACGTGGAGTTAATTTTTAACTATGGTTAACGATTCCGTTAACGCGGATGTATGAATCTACCAAAATTTAAAAAACAAAGAATTTAAAAGACAACAACAATTAAACGAGGTATTTTTATTCCAAATTTAAAAACACACGTATTAAACGGCCAAAAAAAAAATAGATGGCGGTTTTTCCGGGTTTTTTCCCTTTTTTTTTTGATTAAATTCTCCCAAATCCTTTCAATAAATCTCACCAAATCACTAGTGATTTTTTTTTTTTAAAAAGAAATCAAACAAATCAACCCAACTATCCTAAAATTTTACTCAAATCACTCCAAAACCTAAAATATAGAAATTCCACCAAACCCCTCCAAATATTTAATTCAATACACCCCCTTAGTACTTCTTATTTTAGTTATTGTGAATCAAATATTTAAAAATTAAATTTTCAATTCATATTTGATAGTAATATTTTTGAACATTATTTTGGTCACTAATTTTTGATCATTCATTTTGTCAGTAACATTTGATCTTTTTTTTTGGGTCAGTAATTTTCGACCAATTTATGACCCCAGTTTATTTGCGAGCAGCGGTTTTTTACGACTTAAATTAAAAGAGAACAGTAAATGAACGTGTCAATTGTACTTGATAGTCTCTCATCCGTAACCACATGCTTAGCCCAAACCCTAATTGTTTTCTTTTTCTTTTGATTCTCTATAAGACCATGAGCAGATAATTCAACAGTAAGATCACTGGCTATCTCTTGCTCGATTTTTTTTTTAAATGATACGTTTTAATAATCTACAAAAGCCGACAAATTAGATTATTGGAGATCCAACGGCTGAAAAGAGAACATGCCGAAGATCTCTCTCTCATGGGCAGCAATATATAAGCCAGTACCCAACATTATCCTCTCATCCGCCGATCTAAACCCTAATTTCTTGTCCATCGAAATCATGTCGGATGAACACGACGGTAAGATCTCTCTGTCTCTTGCACTTATGTTTCTGATTATAACCTCTCTGTATTTTTCTTGCTCAGAATTGTTTCTGATCATAATCAGGCTCTTGTCTATCATACTAAATTATAATTCGATCAATCTGTCTTAGTAAAATCAATGGTTGGATGGATCTAATCGATTGTATTCATGATCCGATTGTATGATGATGCTTTCTCCGTTTTTGTGCAGAAGTGAAAGTGATTACCACATGCGTCTTCTGGGACCTCGAGGATTTCGTAGTCCCTGATAATTTAAATCCTTTTTATGTTTATCGTAACCTGTTATCAGCTCTTAAGAGTAAGGGTTTTATTGGTCGGTTGAAAATCTGGTTCTATTATGGAGGTAATCTAGATTTCACGGATGAATTCGTGGACAAGTATGAAGAGCTCCATACCTTCTTCTTTCGCCTAGGTGATATATATTCTTCTATTTAAATCTTTTTTTTTATATACTTATAACATATATATGCGTGTCTGTAATCTAAGATTTATTTCAATCTATATATATATATATATAGAAGGGGATATATATGAGAAAGCTACAAGGATTATGAGGGACGCTCTTCTCTGGTCAGTGGACAATCCAGTGCGTGACGACATTCCTGAACAAGCAAATTTGTTTATTATCTCTAATAAATTCTCTGGAGAAGAAACCAAGGAGCTCCTCAGTTATCTGCAAGCTTTGGAATCGAGAAAGTATAATATTCTCTTAGCACTTAACGAACCCGAATCATGTGAAGCGCTGCTTCCTTGTGTAAGCTTGGAATGGCTTTGGCATAGAATATTAGGTGCTGGTGATGATCTTGAAGATGATGTTGACAATACTACTCTTTGTAACTCATGCAACAAGGAAGAAGAGTTGAAGGCAGCCAACATAAAGATTTTGGAGATGGAGAAAGCACAAGCTGAACAAGCCAAGGTGCTTGCTCAACAAGCAAAAGAGCTCGAGTATTATAAGAATATAGTATTTAACCAATTTCCAAACTTGGTTCTTCCAACCAATCCTCCGGCTCGAGACGATAATTAGTATTGTGTATTTTTTATGTGATTAAATTATATCTTCTATTCTATGTTATAAACTATTAGTACTTATTATTTTAGTTATTGTGAATCAAATATTTTAAAATTAAATTTTCAATTTATATTTGGTAGCAATATTTTCGACCATTATTTTGTCACTAATTTTTGACCATTTTTATTTTGTCAGTAACATACTAACATTTGATCTTTTTTTTGGATTTGTAATTTTCGACTAATTTATGACCCCAGTTTATTTGCGAGCAGCGATTTTTACGACTTCAATTAAAAGAGAACAACAAATGACGTGGCAATTGTACTTGATAATGTGGCATCCGTAGAGCAACATCGTTTTGTAAACTCAATATGGGCATTGGACAAGCCTATTAGTTGGAGGAAGCCCTATCGACCAAAGTGGAAGCTTACAACGTGATGACAATAAGCGGAAGCGGATGAAATCGAAATCCCTTAAAGCGGAAGAGCAGAGCTGATGCAGGGTCTGATATCGATCCCAAGCTAGAAACAAAACCTCAAAAGTGACAAAGAGGCTACCTTTCTTTGTGCTATAGTGAATTGGCATCCCTCTCCTTTGAACTTATTCACTTCCTTCGGCTTTGTAAGTAATTCCCTGTTGTCACACAAACCATTAGTCATTACATAGCTCACTACACTACATTAGGGGTGTCAAAATGGATAAAAATTGATGGATCAATCCAAACCAATCCAATCCATGGATGTAATGGATAAGAAATTTGGATCTTAATGGATTAATGGATTAAATGGATTAGTGAGTTTAATGAATTGGATTGAAATGGTTAAGATTAGAATAGATTAGTGGGTTACTCATAACCAAACCAACAAAAACTAAATAATTCAATTCTGATGCATAAACCAAATATAACCGAAATAAATGTCTAAACCGATTTAGTAAACCGAAACAAAACCTAAATTTCTCACTCTCTCACAATCGATCTCTCTCTCTCTCTCTCTCTCTCTCTCTCTCTCTCTCTCTCTCTCTCTCCCTCCAATTTCACCATCGTCGTTTAGAGAATTTCTCCTTCAAAGCCTCAAAACCAATTCCAACGACCTCTCTCTTTTCTGATTCGACGATTCGTTCCCGTCAATCTCGCCGGAAGGTGACCGATTCGCGTTCGTCTCTTTCACAGGCGTTTTCGTTGTGAAACCAGACGGTTCAGGTCTATGTCAATTGCTTTCACAAATGGGATTTGGAAGGGATCCAATTCGACATGGAATCGTCTACAGAAGCTCAGGTCCAGCTTTAATCCATTAATCCAACAATTCAAATGAGTTATGGTTTCATCCAAACCATTTGCTAAATGAATTGGATTGACTCATTATCCATTAGGTACTAAATTCATATGGATATAGATTGGTTTGGTTTGGTTTAACCAACTTGACATCCCTAGACTACATTAATGCGTTATTAGACTGCAATGATCACATGTAGAGTGTTTTGTTGTAGAGAATGTTCGGTGTTACCAGATCATATTAAATTAATATCACTTTGAGAGACGAAGCATTTGGATATATAAGTTGGGCTGGGCCTGGGTGAAATTAAAAATAGGCCTCTACATGAGGCGTACGTTAGCATGTGACGCCAAAGATACCAAATCCACAATTTGCTAACTTAAAAACAAGGCTCGAGGCGGTTCTCTTATCTGCAAAACTAGAGACTGTGTTGTCTAAGCGAACCAACCAAAGTCTTCTTCTTTACTCAATCAATGGCTTCTTCTTCTTCTATGCAGATGGTTCACACTTCCCAGGTTCGAAACTTTATCCTACATTTGTGGGTTTTTCAATTTTCGTCGAGATTCATGCTTTTAATTCGTAAAATTCTTTGCTTTTACTTTTCTTCACTTTACCAGCAATGGCGTCTATTTTGGCTTTACTCTGTTTTAGTATTTAAGTAGTGAGTTGAAACGAAATCTCTGTTCTTGTGGGTTTTTGGTCTTAATCTCTTTATTTGGTTTTGTGTGTAGATTGGGTTCGTTGTTAAGTCGCAATTGGTTTGTGCAAATCGAACATCTCAATCAGTTTGCTTCGGAGTTCGTTCCTCTGGAATTGCATTATCTTCGAGATTGCACTATGCATCACCCATTAAGCAATTTTCCGGAGTTCATGCGTCCACCAAGCACCAGAGAACTGCTTGTGTTAAATCCATGGCGGCTGTAAGATTTCCAAACAAAAACCACTAAATTTTGTGATAGTTACTGATGTCCTGTGTCTTATGGCTTTGTGTTGATTCTTGAACTTGTTTTATAGGAGGAAGAGGAAGTAATAGAACCTCAAGCTAAAGTGACAAACAAGGTTTACTTTGATGTGGAAATTGGAGGTGAAGTTGCTGGAAGAATTGTGATGGGTCTTTTTGGTGAAGTTGTGCCTAAAACCGTTGAAAACTTCCGTGCCTTGTGCACTGGTAAGATCTTTATATCTTCAACTTTAAAACATTGATCTTTAAAGTTTGGAACTTTATAGACAAACAAAACCATTGTCTAAAAGAAACTGATTTCTTCAGGTGAGAAAAAATACGGGTACAAGGGTTCCTCTTTCCATCGTATTATCAAGGATTTCATGATCCAAGGAGGTGATTTCACTGAGGGAAATGTAAGTTTTTCCAAGAAATTACATATAAGACTGTTTGTTATTTGATATTTCTTTCTAAATAGTATTTTTCGATATGGCTCACAGGGTACTGGAGGTATTAGTATTTATGGTGCCAAGTTCGAAGATGAAAACTTCACCCGTGAGTATTATTAACCTAGAATCATTCTGGTTTTGTCTGTGCTTCTTCGAGATATGAATGCTTTTGATTTACTGTTTTCCGCATGTGTAGTGAAGCATACTGGACCTGGAATCTTGAGCATGGCAAACGCTGGTCCTAATACTAATGGAAGCCAGTTTTTCATTTGCACTGTCAAGGTAAAGATTCTCAACTCTTCACATCATCATAAAGTTATCGATCTTTCATATGTTTGCCTTTGCATTTTGATGAATATTTGTTCACAAATTTGTGTTCTCTGTTTTGTTTTTTTGTGCAGACTCCATGGTTAGATAACAAGCATGTTGTGTTTGGACAAGTAATTGAAGGTATGAAGCTTGTTAGGACTCTTGAGTCTCAAGAGACTCGCGCTTTCGATGTTCCCAAGAAAGGTTGTAGAATCTATGCCTGCGGAGAGCTCCCGTTAGAAGCTTGATAATCACCATTGACCGGTGCATTGTCATTGCAATCTTTGTTATGTTTTTTACTATTATGACTATTGAGGAATCCAAACCATCAAAAAGCCAAAGATTTTCAAATTCTGGTCTTTTGTTTATTTATTTTGGATACATGAGTTAAAAGTTCTTTTAATCGATGTGGAATTGTTAAGAGCCCGGGTCGCGCGAGCTTTGTCTGCGTTAGTAAAGAAGATCTGATGGTTAAAAAGAACAGAGGATGGAAAAAAAAAAATCAATGGAGAATTCCGTGCAAAAAGCTTGAAGACAAGAAACTTAACGATTTAACGTGATTTATAAATAAAAGTGTTTTATTTTTGCTAAAATTGTGATTGCATAGAGTGGCCAAATCAACAATAATCATTATTTTCGTGGGCTTTTCTATAAACAAAGATATGAAAATGGTCCGATTTGAAAATGCGTAACTTTGGGCTATTTTTTTAAAAATTGCCCATATAAAAAATCACCTGCAAAAAACAGAACCCTAACTCCATCATCAGTCATGTCCCCCCTACGCCGCATTATCCGAAATGCGACCGTATCAACGGCGGTTCCGGTTGCGAAGGCGTTCAAGCCTTACCCACTCGGAAGAGACCCTTCCTCACTCCCCAAGCTTAAGTGGGTATCGACCAGTGAGACCGATAACCGCTCAATTTCTCTGCGCTACAGAGTCACGGCGATGATAGAGATGTCTCTTCTCGACAAAGCCGCGAATCTCTCACGACTCGCTGTCTTGGACGACTTTCGAGTCGACAGAGACACCGTATTCATCTGCAATTCCATAATTGGCGCCATGTGCAGCGCAAAACGGTACGACGATGCCATCTCTCTGTTCAATTATTTTTTCAACAAGTATCAAACTCTGCCAAACACGCTCTCCTGCAATCTCATCATCAAAGCACACTGCAACCAATGTCACGTCGACGACGCTCTTGAGCTCTACCGCCTCATTTTGCTCGACGGACGTTTAGCTCCGGGGATCGAGACATACATGTTACTCACGAAAGCCTTGGTTGATGCTGAAAGATTCGACGAAGCTTGTGATTTAGTGAGTTGCATGAGCTCTTGTAGTTTCATGGTCTACGACATTTTAATCCGCGGGTTCTTGGATGTAGGGAATTTCGTAAAGGCTAGCCAAATCTTCGAGGAACTGAAAGGACTGGATAGTAAACTTCCAGGGAGAGAATATCACACGGCAATTGCAATCTTTAATGTTTCGTTTATGAACTATTTTTTCAATCAAGGCAAAGATGAGGAAGCTATGGAGATTCTCGCAACTCTGGAAGAGGCTCAAGTGTTGAAACCCATTGTCGGAAACAGGGTTTTGGATGTTCTTGTCTGGCACGGTAAGGATACAGAGGCCTGGGAATTGTTTGAAGAGATGATAGAAATCTGTGATTCCGAGACGATTGACATAATGTCCGACTATTTTAGTGAAAAGACTGTGCCATTCGAGCGGCTTAGGAAAACGTGTTACACGAATATGATCGTGAGTCTCTGCGAGCATGAAAAAGTATCAGACGCAGAGAAACTCTTCGCCGAGATGTTTACTGACGTTGACGGAGAGGACTTGTTCGTGGGGCCTGACGTCTTAACATTCAGAGCAATGATCAATGGATATGTTAAGGTAGGGAGATTCGATGATGCTATCATGACCTTGAACAAGATGCGAGTTTTATATATCAGAAAGCTTGCTATTCATCATGCACCATAAGTTGCATTTGTGGTTTTTTTAAGAGATACTAGATCCTGACCGCACATATGTGCGGGTTTTTTTTATGCTTAATTCATTTCGTTTATTACTTATATATTCAAATACAGTTTTTCTTATGTTGTGTTTGTGGATTTTACAGTAATATAGATGTATTGGACGTAGATTTAGTACATGTAAGATTTTATGTGTTTATAAAGTTGGTATACTGAATTCTATGTAATGTCTGATTCAATAGAAATGGAGAGTATAATGTGAAGGCATACAATACATTATGATTTATTTGAAAAGTTTGTTTGTGTTTTTTCGATAAGTGAAAGCTGTTTAAGTTAAAATAACAGAGAGGAATTTTGTTCACAGCTCTTGTTGAGCTCTTGCTTTTGTGTGATTACTTAAATACCCTTTATTAAATTCGAATATTAATTAGTTATTTTATTAAATTATAGCATTTTTACTTTTATACGATAATGTTTACATATTCGCAACAAAATTTACATATATCCCACAAATTATCGATACTCTAATTTATATACTTTTCGAAAAATAAGAGATACAATATACTGCCCGGAAAAAAGGCAAATATATTGAATAGTCTAAAATCTATAATCTTCTATAAATAACAATATTTGAGAAGTGTTTTTGCTGACGTGTCAGACTCACGGCTCTTGTTGAGCTCTTGATTTTACGTGATTACTTAAATACCTTTTATTGCCTAATTTAATATTTTTAAATGTTTTTTTCCGTTTTTAATCTAATTATATTAAATGATTTTCGTTTAAATAAAAGGCCACATTGTGTAATCCGTTTAACCAATATGGGCCGAACAAAATATACAACTACACCGACTATATGTTAAATCGTAAACCCTAGAAACACATATTTAACCTCCTATAAATACATTAACTTCCTATCGTCATAGCCGGAGACACCGCCACCGCCGAGTCTCAACTCAAGCAAACCCTAAGCCATAAAGTTTCAAGAGGGAAACTGAATCTGATATCCATTGTGCATCCAAGCCGCCGTCGTTGAGATCATCACCACCACAGCCACGTTGGAGATCACTGAAATTTGTGAGCCTTCTTATGTTATCGCCAACGTGATCACGTTGGCACCGTAGCAAGTAAAGAAGAAAAGAAAGAGCATATTGGAGAAGACAAACAGAAAGAGGAAGAAGAAGAAGAAGAAGAAGACATTGAGACAAGGAGAAGAAGGAAGCGTGAAAAGAATCAAAAGAGAAAGAAAAGGATATATTGATCAGAGAAGGCTTATAGGAAAAGAAGAAGGAACCATGTAGGTAGAATCAAAACTGATATTATTTCGATTCATTTTTTCTATCTTTGTTGTTTGTTTTTTAACAAGTTGTTTCGTACTGTTGCGTTCCTAAACTGTATGAGTCTCTTATCTCTATATATCTCACACATATAACATGTGAGTCGAATTCTTTTTTTTTTTTTTTAACCTCAGGAGGAGTACCATCTAGCGATTATAGCTACACCAATAGCTCTTATCAAGTCTCCCTTTTCTCTCTTCATCTTCAAATCACGGTTCCATTATCCATGTTCAAGTGAGTTAATTATATAATAAAGTGGGTTAAATTTTGTTTTTAAGTTGTAGAGGAAGGAAGCAACGGAAAAGGTATAAAATAAAATAAAAAGCTTCTTTGATTTTCTCTTATATATGTTAACTGCTTCTGTTTTCTAAGGTTTTTTGTCTCACCTATTCGGTTTTCAGAAAAATTGTCTCTTTTGTTTTGGTCAAGGATCTTTGGGATTTCTCAAAAAGGTATTGATAATTAAGAAGCAAAGGTACGTATATTAGGTAAGAAATTAGAAGATTTTATGATGTATATGATAACCAATGGATTTTTATTTGAAGAATTAAAGTTTTGGAAATAATTTAGAGGATGTGAAATCCGGTGACCAGGTTATTTTGAAGCTGTTCACTTTGATGTCAAGTTCGTATGCTGGTGTTCCTCCGGTGCTGGAAGACACCATGGATCAGCCTGGATATGAATCTCCACGATCTTCTTTTGGTGGGATTTGTGTTGTCGTCTATTTGTTATATTTTAGATCTGGTATTATCTAATATTAAATTTTATTGTTTTGAAGGATATGTCCACTTCGTTGTTTCGTTGATCATCGCCATGTTCTAGCAAACATGTCATCGGGTGATATACGAAAGAGTAGGTTGGATGTGTGTAAATCCTAAGTTTTTATGAACCGGTTGGATAGGTAATTAATATTTTCATTATGGATTTAGATTAGGGTTCCAATGTTTCCCTCTTTAAAAGTTTGTAAACGTGGTATTTTTCTCCTTTTAGTCAAGCATACATCATTTCATGAATAAATTCTCCAAAAATATTAGGATTTGTTTCATTTGGGTATCTAAGGTTTCTTTTGTGATTCTTATTTGGAGGAAGCACTCGAATCCCAAAAGTTCAGTAGATGTTAAAGGATTTCTTCGATGGCAAGGAACCCAACAAAGGAACTAACCCTGATGAGGTTTTGGCCTATACAACCGCCGTCCAAGGTGGAGTATTAAGTGGTGAAGGTGGAGAAGAAACGCAAAGTAAGTGACTCTTTTTAACTCTCTTTATGACAATAGTTTAGACCATCTATAGTGTTTTCATGTTAGTCATGTATTTGAGTTGCAGAAAACCTAAATTTATTGAAAACAAATATTTTGCTACTTGATGTTGCGCCTTTGCACCTCGGTATTGACACTGTCGGAGGCGTGATGACAAACATATTCCTCGGATCCCAACGAAGAAGTCTCAGGTGTTCACTACTTACCAAGATCAGCAAACTATTGTTACTATCAACGTCTATGAAGAGATAAGCATGACGAAAGATAACCCCGAGCTCGGAAATTTCCAGCTCACCGGCCTTCTTCCTGCACCTAGGTAAACTCTCTAATTCAATATTGGCTACTAAACCATTTCGGTTCTTGGTTTTTTAAAGACGCAAGGAACAGTTTTTCATGGGGGTGCCACAGATGGAGGTGACTTTCGAAGTGGACGCAAATGGGATTCTGCAAGTGAACACCGAAGACAAAGTTCCAAAGATGTCACAGTCACTTACAATAACGAACGATAAAGGTCGTTTGACAGGAGAAGAGATTGATGAAATGATTATATTAATTAGCTACGTATGAACTAGACACCGTTTTTTTTTTTTGATAAAATGTGAATTTATATTACCGAAAGGAACATTGTTATATATATCAAGATATAAACACTAATAATTGTTTGTGATTCAAAAACACTATTAATTGTTGATTACTAATAATATATATCAAAAGTTATAGCGTTTTACCATAATTCTATATTAAAGTCGTTATAAAAATTAGACTCTTGACAAAATTAATTCAATAAATATCCCTAACTTGATAACCCTAAATGCAAAGAAGATTGGAGTATCCGTTTTGAAATCCATGATCATAGTATTTAGGTACGGAAACTAAACATTGATAATCGGGCTGTCGTTTTGTTTGAACAACGATTTATCAAGTTACAGTAAATAGACAAATAGAACCTTAAACCTTAAACCAAAAAAAAAAAAAAAAAAAAAAACACAATGCGCAAATATTTGATGTATCTTCTATGTATTCCATGATCATAGTATTTAGGTACAATAATAAAAATAATTAAGAAGATAAATTATTAACATTAAGATTCATCAATTAACGGAGTCGTGGACTTCCTCCACAACTTAACGGAGTAGTCGTCGTCGTCTTCTTTCTTTAGATAGTTCGATGTAAGAAGTCTGGAACTACTCTTTTCTCAAACAACGTAACCACACACGGCCGTCGTATAATTGATGTTCTTTTAGACTCTGGGAAAAAAGTATATTTTACATCTAGAGAACAATACTCTTGTATTTGTGAGAAGAATTTTAATTTGACAAGAGTTTTGGTGGTTCATCGTAAATCACTAGCTCTGATGTTTTTATTT